>NW_020838028.1:4908731-4986370 GCF_003676395.1 Aethalodelphis obliquidens | reverse complement strand
TTGCGGTACGCGGGCCTCTCACTGTTGTGGCCTCTCCCGTTGCGGAGGACAGGCTCCAGACGTGCAGGCTCAGTGGCCATGGCTCACGGGCCCAGCCGCTCTGCGGCATGTGGGATCTTCCCGGACCGGGGCACGAACTCGCGTCCCCTGCATCGGCAGGCAGACTCTCAACCACTGTGCCCCCAGGGAAGCCCCGGAAGCTTCACATTTTTAAAAAAGAATGTGAACATCTCATTAATAATTTTTCACAATGATAATATGTTAAAATATACTACTTGGGATATATTGAGTTAAACTAAAGGTATTATTAAAATTAATTTCACCTGCCTTTTTTGTCAGTGTGGTCACTAGAAACGTTTAAATTACTTATGGAGCTTGCATTCTATTTCTATCACACCATGCTGCTCTGGGCTCTGATTTCTTATACCCTCAATATCCAGGTTCTTCATCCAAATACATTGCGTTAGTTATTGTGCATTTGGTAGCATGTAACAAAAACCAACTCTGGACAGTTTAATAAGAACAAATTGCTGGATACCAAAGCAACAGCAAGCAGAGTAGAAACCTGAAGTTAAAACACTAATGTAAAAATGTCTGGAGAAACAGCACTAACCTGAGTTTGACACCAAAGAACTCCACCTCTGTATACTTCCTCACGTCCCAACATGCTATTGTAGAGCCAGATGGCAAACAAGATAACCAAAACACATAAACAGCAAAGCCAGATGAAAGAATATCCCTCTAAATTCAATCTAACAGTTGCAGATAATTAGCTTATGATGTCTGAGTCATTCAATATGCTTTCAAATTTCACAACAAAGTCATTCAAATGATTACAACTCATTTGTTATGAGTCAAGTTTCGCCAGTAAAATAGAGTGAGGATTCTGGATTTGGGGTTTCAGAGGAAGAAATATAGTAAGATAGCATCAGCAATTATACCATACACTTAAATTGTACATTTCTGTGTATTCCCATGAGACAGGTTTCCTATTAATGTTGTCTCTTTTCTAATCATAAGAAAACTAGTTTGCATACAGAATTTTTCTCTGTTATAGCCAATATGTTTCCATTACAATTCTTTAAATTCTGTAAGAACCTACAGACCAATCTAGTAATATGCAAATGCTTATTCAATGTCTACTAGGAAACAAAGCACTAGGTAAGGGGCTTGGGTGTTGAAGAAATAACCGTGTCTTCTTGGCAAGAAACTTGCAAATGAGAGAGAGAGGGTGAGAGAGAGAGAAAATACAGAATACTACAACTTTAGCTTTGGAAGAAACTTAGAGGTCACCTAATCTAATCCTCTAGCTGATGGTTAATTCAGCTTCTGCAACTGTCCCTGTGAACATTCAGCTTCTGCTTAAAGCTGCTTAAACAGGAACAGGTAATTCACTACCTCGGGATCCTGTCTACTCCATGTTTGTACTGATTTGATCTTTAACAAGATCTTTATGCTAAATCAAAAAATGCATGCTTATAATTTCTACTCATTGTTCCTTTTTGTGTCTTCCTTTACAAATAATAGACCTTCAAGTATTTAAAGTGCCTTATCATATTTTTGTCTTCTTTTCTATTGGCAGTATTGCCCTAGTATGTTTCATGAACGGGAAAAGAGAGCATTCCATGGGGAAATACTCTTATAAAATAGAACATATTTTAATCTTGTCTTGAAAATACAACTTTTTTGAAGGTTTGAGCAGGAAGGAAACGTATCTGACTGCACTGCACTTTCCAAACCAATTTGACCACAGAAATTTGATTTCTCCCAATTTTACCCTTTTACCATCACACAGATTTATGGTTCAATGGAAATTTTATCTATTCATTCACTCATTCAACAAATATTGAGTAAGCATCCATTTTGCACCAGGCATTGTGATATGTGCTGGAACACTATAGTAGACAAAACAGAAATGATTCTTGATGTCCGAGAGCTTAAAGTCTAGCATGAAAAATAAATGATTAAGCAAAAAACACATAAAAAGTTAACATAGGAGTTGTTGGGGAAGTGCAGTTCCATGGGTACACACTTTGGGTACTGCTACTCTGTGCTGAACAGTCTCAGATTTTCCCCTGGTTCTTTTTACATCAGAGTTTCCAGAGTCTGTGTCTTCCTGATTCTTTGCACACCATCTAGTTTGTCAATGTCCCTCAGAAAGGACCCCAAACTAAACATAATACCACAGGAATGATTTGCCCAGTAGAGCCTTGGGCGAGATAATATCTTCCTTGTTCTGGGCATTGAATGCCTATTAACACAACCTGCTACACAAATATAAAACACTAAAAACAACCATAAAAGAAAAAAATAGCTTATTGCAAAAAAAATTAAGAGCTGCTCCAAGAAATCCCTTTAATTATCAATTAAATGGTAGACCAAAGTGACTATCAGAAAAGAAACCTCATCACCATTGAGAGATTAGATAAGACTTCAAGAAATATTTGAGTTAAATCTTGATAAGAGAGTAGAATTTGGATGGGAAATGCCTTTAGATTGTTCACAGAAACATAAAAACTAAATGAGATCTGGGAAACTCAAGCTTAACCAAGATCCCTATAAGCTGCTTAGAAATACAGGAAACAAACTCAGGTTCAGAAGCCAATTTGTGGCACCTAATCATAGATTCAAAGCTTTACAATGAAAATGGGTGGCATATCAGACAATTTGTGTTTAGAATGGCCTTGACTGAACTTTCAGATTCCTCAGGAGATCCAAGGATCTAACTCCTCTCACCTAATGGAAGCTAACAGTGAGTACAAATGGTGCTTCTCATCCTGGCAGTGGTTCAGGATGGGAACCACTCAGCATAAGGAAAATCTGTGCTTGAATGGATAAAGAAGATGTGGTACATACATACAACAGAATATTACTCAGCCATAAAAAAATAATAATAATGCCATTTGCAGAAACATGGATGGACCTAGAAATTGTCATACTAAGCAAGGTAAGTCAGAAAGAGAAAGACAAATACCATATGACCTCACTTATCTGTGAAATCTAAACTATGACACAAATGAACTTATCTACGAAACAGAAGCAGACTCACAGACATAGAGAACAGACTTATGGTTGCCAAGGCGGGGGCGGGCAGGGGAGGGATGGGTTGGGAGCTTGGGATTAGCATATGTAAACTATTATATGTAGGATGGATAAACAATAGGTCCTATTGTATAGCACAGGGAACTGTATTCAATATCCTGTAATAAACCATAGTGGAAAAGAATATGAAAAGAATACATATATATGTATGTGTATATATATGTAACTGAATCACTTTGCTGTACACCAGATACTAACACAACATTGTAAATCAACTATACTTCAATTTAAATAAATAAATAAATAAGAATCTGTGCTGAAACAGAGATCTTAAACTAACCTCAAAGAAGTGACAATCTTTTATGTCAAGATGGCATCATAACTAACATGTCAGTATTATTAATAGGTAAAAGCAGCCCTGAAGGTAAAATGTGAAACAAACAGACAGGCAAAATTGCAGACCGACTTCCTCATTGCCCACATAGCCCTCTGGAACCCTTGAAGTAATCAGTACTGCGCTTGCTAAATCTTCCCCACCATTTCCAAAGGAAAGAATAGATAATTCAGCCCTTTCTACTCCTCTGGCTAAATGGTAGAGGATAGTCAAAGAATAGCTGAGATTATTTTTTATCATTACTATTATCATCCTGGTTTTCATTCACCCATGCCTCCTGTCTCCCCGATTGGCATGGATAATTGAGAGCTAGATGTGGTACGCTGCATTTAAATCAGGAATATTTAGTACTAATAGCCTGATCCTCTTTCCCTCTCCTGACATCCCACCACCTGACTGCACCTAATACACTGAAGGACACGAATGCCCTGATATCATAATTGGCCACAACTCATTAGTTACACATGAGAAGCCCTCCTCTGTTTACTTTTAATTTGAGTTTCAGAAATTGTTCTATTCATCATCAACAATGGAGAATCCACAAGGGCAAACCAAAAGCTGTATGCCAAGCACCCTGATGAATGAAAATTTTAAAACAATCGTCTGAAGAGGTTTTCTATACCTGGTAAAGCCTTCAAAAGTATGGGCACTTTTAGGTAACTGACTGAATTTTTCATATTTAATTAGGTTGCTTGACCTCAGCATTTATTTACATTTCCCTAGCTGGATATGCCAATAATCTAAATTAGCTGTGAAAATGACCAGCAACAGCCAGGTACACTTTATTTCCAGCCAGGCTAAATAGAAATATCATTGGAGGGAGGGAGAGGAAATTGATGGAGGCTAATGGAACAGAGAAAGACGAACTGGAAGAAAAGAAGGCCAACAAGCAAAATGCAGAGTAAATCACTTCTCACATGCCTGATGTATGTAGGGACTGCAAAACCTTCTTTAGTTTTTCTCTGTGTTTGCTCATTTAATTGATGAGATTTTCTGTTGAGTGATGAGTTTTCTCTTGGTAATATTATGAATGGATACAAAAGAAAATAAGAGTCACTGTCTTGGCCTTAGAGCACTAAAAAGCTAAGTGTCAAGATTTTTTTTATCCCAATGTGGTAGGCTGGTTAAAGGCCCCCAAAGATATTCAGGCCCTAATCCCTGGGACATGTGAATGTTAATTTATATGGAAAAAGATCTGGTTAGATGAGAATAAGATATGGATTTTGAGATGAGGAGATTATCCTGGGTTATCCAGGTGACCCTTAACTTCTATCATGTTTCCATATAAGAAGGAGACAGAAAGAGATTTAACTATAGATTTAACTGTAGAAGGCTATGTGACCAGGAAGGCAGAGATTGGAGTGATACAGCCATCAGAAGCTGGAAGAGACGAGGAGTGTATTCTCCTCTAGAACCTCCAGAGGGAGCATGACCCTACCAACACCTTGATTTCAGCCCAGTGAAACTGGCCTAGGACTTCTGACCTTCAGAACTATAAGAGAATACATGTGTGATGTTTTAAGCCACCAGGTTTGTGGTAATTTGTTCCAGCAGTACTAGGAACTGATACACTACATTAAAAAAAATTTAAAAAGCAAGCATCCAGTATCTTCAAAATCCATTCCAAACTGCCAAGTATCCTTTGGCAAAGAGGTCCGTCTCCACGACCTCAAGCCACAGATCCCATACATTCCCTAAGTACCCACTTGAAGAACAAAAGCTCATCTCTTCCTGGGAAAATAGCCAATGTGGGCACCCATCAGCAGTGAAATATTATAAAAACAAAGTGAATCTATAAATAGTGAGATTATACAGAATGTCTTTTCAAAGACTCCTTACAAATCAGGAAAGATAAAATACCACCGAAAAGTTATGAAATAATGAGACTTCAAGAAAGAATAGAGAAACAAGTGAAGTAAGAAAGAAATGTCCTACGAATGCATGAAATAGGAAAATATCTGAGTGTAAGTATGTTCAGAATAGGTACTGATCAATAATTCTAAAGAAATTTCCAACTTCTTTATGAAATCCTCCCTAAGGGTGAATCAGATTTTCCCTCTTATCTCCTCCACGGTGCATTGAAATATGTAAGTCAGTGATTGAAAGGGAGCTCAATTAAAATGCATGGCAAAAAGTCAGAAAGCTGTGCATCTCGCACGCATGCACACACACACACAGACACACACACACACACACACACACGCCTGTCCCATCAAAGTCATATGTTGAAACTCTAACCACCGGTACCTCAGAATGTGACTGCGTGTGCAGAAGGGTCTTTAAAGAGGTAATTAAGGTTAAATGTAGCCATGTGGGAGAGCCCTTAATCCAATCAGACTGGTGTCTTTATGAGAAGAGGAGATTAGGGCACACAGAGACACACAAGGGATGAGTGACCAGAAGAAAGATTTCTGTGAGAAGCTGGTGGTGCCAGGCATTTGCCTTCTCAGCCTTCTTTGCAGCTGGATGTAGGAGGAGACCCAAATTCTGCTACCCCCACACACCTGCCTGGCCTAAGTCTGTAGCTAGTAACACAAACAAGGCAGAACTGAGGTCCCTCTCTGGAAGTGGTGGCAGTCACAGGCAGTAGCAGATGTTCTGGGGGTGGACAGTGGCGGCAGTGCCCGCTGCACCAGGAGAGCCAGATGTCAGCTGGGCCCCCAGTGTAAGCTACAGTGTTTGGATCGGTCCTGGCAGGATCAGCCCTGCTGTGTGAGTCCAAGTGATACTCCTGGTTGCTGCCCAGCCTCTTACCTCAATGCCCAGCCTCCAAGTAATTGCATGAGCTGCCCCAAATCCTTTTTTTTTAAATAGATCTTTATTGGAGTATAATTGCTTCTCAATACCATGTTGGTTTCTGTTGCACAACAAAGCAACTCAACCATATGCATACACATGTCCCCATATCTCCTCCCTCTTGAGCCTCCCTCCCATCCTCCCTATCCAACCCCTCTAGGTCATCGTAAAGCACGGAGCCGATCTCCAATCTCCCTGTGCCATGCTGCTGCTTCCCACCAGCCAACTATTTTACATTCAGTAGTGTATATGTCGATGCTACTCTCACTTCGCCCCAGCTTTGCCCTCCCACCCCATGTCGTCAAGCCCATTCTCTATGTCTACCTCTTTATTCCTGCTCTGCAACTAGGTTCATCAGTACCATTTTTTTCCTTAGATTCCATATATATGCGTTAGCATACAATATTTGTTTTTCTCTTTCTGACTTACTTCATTCTGTATGACAGACTCTAGGTCTATACACCTCAGTACAAATAACTCAGTTTTGTTTCTTTTTATGGCTGAGTAATATTCCATTGGATATATGTGCCACATCTTACTCATCCATCCATCTGTTGATGGACATCTAGGTTGGTTCCATGTCCTGGCTA
Organism: Aethalodelphis obliquidens; assembly: GCF_003676395.1. Taxonomy (NCBI): domain Eukaryota; kingdom Metazoa; phylum Chordata; class Mammalia; order Artiodactyla; family Delphinidae; genus Aethalodelphis; species Aethalodelphis obliquidens. Next base: position 4,979,548 of record NW_020838028.1, on the reverse strand, counting down.
TTGTAAATAGTGCTGCAATGAACACTGTGGAGCATGTCTCTTTTTGAATTATGGTTTTCTCAGGGTATATACCCAGCAGTGGGATTGCTGGGTCATATGGTAGTTCTAATTTTAGTTTTTTAAGGAACCTCCATACTGTCTTCCATAGTGGTTGTATCAATTTACATTCCCACCAACAGTGTAGGAGGGTTCCCTTTTCACCACACCCTTTCCAGCATTTATTGTTTCTAGCTTTTTTGATAATGGCCATCCTGACTAGCATGAAGTGATAACTCATTGTAGTTTTAATTTGCATTTCTATAATAATTAGTGATGTTGAGCATCTTTTCATGTGCCTCTTGGCCATCTGTATGTCTTCCTTGGTGAAATGTCTATTTAGGTCTTCTGCCCATTTTTTAACTGGATTGTTTCTCTTTTTGATATTGACTTCCATGAGCTTATTTTATATTTTGGAGATTAATCCTTTGTCTGTTGTTTCATTTGCAAATATTTTCTGCCATTCTGAGGGTTGTCTTTTTGTCTTGTTTATGGTTTCCTTTGCTGTGCAAAAGCTCTTAAGTTTCATTAGGTCCCATTTGTTTATTTTTGTTTTTATTTCCATTACTCTAGAAGGTGGGTCAAAAAAGATCTTGCTGTGGTTTATGTCAAAGAGTGTTTTTCCTATGTTTTCCTCTAAGAGTTTTTAGTGTCTGGTCTTACATATAAGTCTTTGATCCATTTGGAGTTTATTTTTGTGTATGGTGTTAAGTAGTGTTCTAATTTAATTCTTTTACATGTAACTGTCCAGTTTTCCCAGCACCACTTGTTGAAGAGGCTGTCTTTTCTCCATTGTATGTTCTTGCCTCCTTTGGCATAAATTAGGTGCCCATATGTGCATGGGTTTATCTCTGGGCATTCTATCTTGTACTATTGATCTATACTTCTGTTTTTGTGCCAGTACCATACTCTCTTGATTACTGTAGCTTTATGGTATAGTTTGAAGTCAGGGAGCCTGATTCTTCCAACTCGGTTTTTCTTTCTCAAGATCACTTTGGCTATTTGAGGTCTTTTGTGTTTTCATATGAGTTGTAAGATTTTTTGTTCTTTGAAGAATTCTTTGAAGAATGCCATTGGTAGTTTGATAGGGATTGCACTGAATCTGTAGATTGCTTTGGGTAGTATAGTCATTTTCACAATGTTGATTCTTCCAATCCAAGAATATGGTGTATTTCTCCATCTGTTTATGTCACCTTTGATTACTTTCATCAGTATTTTATAGTTTTCTGAGTACAAGTCTTTCACCTCCTTAGGCAGGTTTATTCCTAGGTATTTTATTCTTGTTATTGCAATGGTAAATGAGAGTGTTTCCTTATTTTCTCTTTCTGATTTTTTGTTATTGGTGTATAGGAAAGCCAGAGATTTCTGTGTATTAACTTTACATCCTACAACCTTGCCAAATTCATTGATTAGTTCTAGTAGTTTTCTGGTGGCATCTTTAGGATTTTCTATGTATAGTATCATGTCATGGGCAAATAGTGACAGTTTTACTTCTTTTCCAATTTGCATTCCTTTTATTTCTTTTTCTTCTCTGACTGCTGTGGCTAGGACTTCCAAAGCTCTGTTGAATAAGAGTGGCAAGAGTGGATATCCTTGTCTTGCTCCTAACCCTAGCGGAAATGCTTTCAGTTTTTAACCATTGAGTATGATCCTTGCTGTGTGTTTGTCATATATGGCCTTTATTATGTTGAGGTAGTTTCCCTCTATGCCCATTTCTGGAGAGTCTTTATCATAAATGGGTGTTGAATTTTGTCAAAAGATTTTTCTGCATCTATTGAGATAATCATATGGTTTTTATTCTTCAATTTGTTAATATGGTGTATCACATTGATTGATTTGCATATATTGAAGAATCCTTGCATCCCTGGGATAAATCCCACTTGATCATGGTGTATGATCCTTTTAATGTGTTGTTGAATTCTGTTTGCTAGTATTTTGTTGAGGATTTTTTCATCTATATTCATCAGTGATATTGGTCTGTAATTTTCTTTTTTTGTGTTATCTTTTTCTGGTTTTGGTATCAGGGTGATTGGGACTTTGTAGAATGAATTAGGGAGTGTTTCTCCCTCTCAATTTTTTGGAAGAGTTTGAGACAGATCAGTGTTAGCTCTTCTCTAAATGTTTGATAGAATTAGCCTGTGAAGCCATCTGATCCTGCACTTTTGTTTGTTGGAAGATTTTTAATTATGGTTTCAATTTCATTACTTGTGATAGGTCTGTTTATATTTTCTAACTCTTCCTGATTCAGTCTTGGAAAATTGTACATTTCCAAGAATTTGTCCATTTCTTCATGGTTGTCCATTTTATTGGTCTATATAGTTGTTTGTAGTAGTCTTTTATAATCCTTTGTATTTCTGCAGTGTCAGTTGTGATTTCTCCTTTTTCATTTCTAATTTTATTGATTTGCATCCTCTCCCTTTTTTTCTTCATGAGTCTGGCTAAAGGTTTATCAATTTTGTTTATCTTCTCAAAGAATCAGCTTTTAGTTTTATTGATCTTTGCTATTTTTTTCTTCATTTCTATTTCATTTATTTCTGCTCTGATCTTTATGATTTCTCTCCTTCTAGTGACTTTGGGTTTTCTTTGTTCTTCTTTCTCTAGTCGCTTTAGGTGTAAGTTTAGATTGTTTATTTGAGATTTTTCTTGTTTCTTGAGGTGAGATTGAATTGCTATAAACTTCCTTCTTAGAACTGCTTTTGCTGCATCCCATAGGTTTTGGGTCATCATGTTTTCATTGTCACTTGTTTCTATGTATTTTTTAATTTCTTCTTTGATTTCTTCAGTGATCTGTTGGCTATTTAGTAACACTCGGTTTAGCCTCCATGTATTTGTGTTTTTTAAAGTTTTTTTTCCTGTAATTGATTTCCAAAATCATAGCATTGTGGTCAGAAAAGATGCTTGATATGATTTCAATTTTCTTAAATTTTCTGAGGGTTGATTTGTGATCCAAGATGTGATCTATCCTGGAGAATGTTCCATGTGCACTTGAGAAGAAAGTATATTCTGCCACTTTTGGGTGGAATTTTCTGTAAATATCCATTGATCTATCTGGTCTATTGTGTCATTTAATGTTTATGTTTCCTTAATTATTTTCTGTTTGGATGATCTGTCCATTGGTGTAAGTGGGTGTTAGAGTCCCCTACTATTATTATGTTACTGTCGATTTCTCCTTTCATGGTTGTTAGCATTTTCCTTACGTATTGGGGTGCTCCTACGTTGGGTGCATAAACATTTATAATTGTTATATCTTCTTCTTGGATTGATCCCTTGATCATTATGTAGTGTCCCTCCTTATCTCTTATAACAGTCTTTATTTTAAAGTCTATTTCATCTGATATGAATATTGCTACTTCAGCTTTCTTTTGATTTCCATTTGCATGGAATATCTTTTTCCATCCCTTCACTTTCAGTCTGTATGTGTCCCTAGGTCTGAAGTGGGTCTCTTGTAGACAGCATATATATGGGTCTTGTTTTTGTATCCATTTAGCCAGTCTGTGTCCTTTGGTTGGGGCATTTAATCCATCTACATTCAAGGTTATTATTGATATGTATGTTCCTATTACCATTTTCTTAATTGTTTTGGGTTTGCTTTTGTGGGTCTTTTTCTTCTCTTGTGTTTCTGGCTTAGGGAAGTTTCTTTAGCATTTGTTGTAAAGCTGGTTTGGTGGTGCTGAATTCTCTTAGCTTTTGTTTGTCTGAAATCTTTTGACTTCTCCATGGAATCTGAATGAGATCCTTGCTGGGTAGAGTAATCTTGGTAGTAGATTTTTCTCTTTCATCACTTTAAATATGTCTTGCCACTCCCTTCTGGTCTGCAGATTTTCCACTGAAAAATCAGCTGATAACCTTATGGGGATTCCTTTGTATGTTATTTTTTGTTTTTCCCTTTTAATATTTTTTCTTTGAATTTAATTTTTGTTAGTTTGTTTAATATGTGTCTTGGTGTGTTTTTCCTAGGGTTTATCCTATATGTGACTCTCTGTGCTTCCTGGACTTGGGTGACTATTTCCTTTCCCATATTAGGGACATTTTCCACTCTAATCTCTTCAAATATTTTCTCAGTCCCTTTCTTTTTCTCTTCTTCTTCTGGGACCCCTATAATTCAAATGTTGGTGCATTTAGTGTTGTCCCAGAGGTCTCTGAGATTGTCTTCAATTTTTTTCATTCTTTTTTCTTTATTCTGCTCCTTGCAGTTATTTCCATCATTTTGTCTTCCAGCTCACTTATTCGTTCTACTGCCCCCATTATTCTGTTATTGATTCCTTCTAGTATATTTTTCATTGCAGTTATTGTGTTGTTCATCTCTGTTTGTTCTTTAGTTCTTCTAGATCTTTGTTAAACATTTCTTGTATTTCCTCAATCCATGCTTCCATTCTATTTCTGAGATTCTAGATCATCTTTACTATCATTACTCAATTCTTTTTCAGGTAGATTGACTATTTCCTCTTCATTCACTTGTTCTTGTATGTTTTTACCTTGCTCCTTCATCTGTGACATATTTTTTTGTTGTCTCATTTTTTTCTTTTTTTTTATGAGTGGGATTGTGTCCCTGTTTTACTGATTCTTTGGCCTGAGTCTTCCAACACTGGAATTTTTAGGCTATTGGGTAGAGCTGGGTCTTGGTGCTGAGATGAGGAAGTCTGTGAGACCTCACTCCAATGAATATTCCCTGGGGTCTGAAGTTCTCTGTTAGTCCAGTGGTTTGGACTTAGAGCTCCCTCTGCAGGAGCTTCGCCCCTGACCCCAGGCTGTGAATCAAGATCCCACAAGCCACATGGGGTGGCAAAAAGAAAGAGAAAAATAACAAAGTAAAAAATAAAATTAAACTAGGAAACTAACAGATATGTTAGAAAGAATGTAAAAAATATATATAGATGAATTGACAACCAGAAGGTACATCGGTACCACAATAGTAAAAAAGAGGAGGGGGGAAAGAAATTTAAAAAGTGGGAGGGGAAGGCCTTGGCTGTGGAGAGCAGGGTTTGGGAGGTGGGCAAGGCTAATGCTCAGGACCCACAGAGCTGGAAAAGGCCCTGGGGGCTGTGGGGGGTGGGGCTTAGGGTCAAGGAACAGAAGGGGCCCAGGCATGCCCCCCAGCCTGGTCTCAGGGGCAGGGGACCTCACCTGGGAGCCTAGCAAGCTTCCTGGGCTCAAGTGGGTGGAGCAAATGTCCTCCTCTCCTCTCCTGCTCCTCCAGTCTGGGGTCAGAGAGGGCCCCTCCTGCCTGCCTCTCCTGATCTCCCCAGCCTCCCTCCTATGCCCCCAGGGCCAATATGGCTGGTGGGGGGAGAGGGGGACCTTGCAGGGCAGGGGACCGTTCTGGGAGCTCAGCAGGCTCCCCTTGCCCAATTGAGTGGGGCAATCACCCTCTGCCCCTCTCCCACTCCTCCCTGAGAGCCCCTCCTGGCTGCCTCTCCTGTTCTCCTCTCCGTCTCCTTCCTACACCTCCAAGGACCCACGCAACTTGGAGGGGGCTTTGGAGGGCAGGGGATTGGCCTGAGAGGTCAGCAGGCTCCCCGGACCCCAGTGGGCAGGGCGACCGCCCTCCTCTCGTCTCCTGCTCCTCCTGGATGGCCCCTCCTGCCTGCCACCCCTGATCTCCTTGGCCTCCCTCCTATGCTCCCAGGACCCACGCAGCCTGGATGGGGCTTTGGATGGGAGGGAAGCAGCTTGGGAGCTCAGCAGGTTCCCCTGCCCAAGTGGGCCAGGTGATCACCCTCTGCTCCTCTCCCGGTCTTCCCGGAAAGTCCCTCCCACCTGCCTCTTCTGATTTCCCTGGCCTCAGGGGCACTGATCTTGTCTGGCCTCCACTTCTCCTCCCTCCTCAGTCCCCCTACATCCTACCAGTTCACTTTGGGGTTCTTCCTGTCTCCTTGGGGATCAGAGTCCCCCAGCAGCAGCCAGCAGATGCCCTAGTTGTGGGGAGACGCTAACTCTGCGTCTTCCCACATTGCCATCTTGACCCCTCCCCCCCCAAATTCTTTTAACAAATTCATTTTCTGCTCAAAATCAACCAGTTTTTCTGTGATTGCACTGAAAACCCTGACTGACAATATTGCTATCTGAGTTAGAGCTCTTTGCTGTCTTTGTCTAAAGTTCTCACCTATTCCAGGAAGCAGCCAACCTTCCATTGTTTTTATGTATTTTCCTTCTTACCCCAAACGGTACCTCACCCTGTACAAGACCATGTTAGTCACTTGGCTTGATGATACTCTGCCATGACAGCGTGTGTCTTATATCTTATGTATATCTTCACTTAAAGCAAAAAACAAACAAAAAAATTTTAATACATATGTATTTTCATTTAAAGCAAATATATATTTTAAATATATATTTTAGGAATGTTAAATATATCGTAAATATTGATCTCAGTTGCATACTTATGAACTGTGTGAGGTGCAGAATTGTGAAAAAACACTGAGTTAGTTAAAGTAGGAGAATGGATCTACTCACTTTCTGGAGGCAGAGAAGGGAGCCTAGGGCAATGGTTACCAATCAGATGATCATTAGAACATTCCAAGGGCTTCCGATTTTAAATATAAATTCCAAGTCCCTCAGAGAAACTTATTTTATATATCTAGCATATAGCCCAGAAATATGAGCTTTTATAATGCTTAGCAGAATGAAAAGAGACTGTCCAAACTGACCAAATAAGAATGGAGGTTCAAGTTACAAAGGTAAGCAATAAAAAGATTAATGTAAAATATAACCAACAAAACTTGGGAGAAGTGTTGTGGAGTAGGGAACTATTATAAGAAAGCTAAATACTTCATCTTTCATGATGAGGGATCAATAGATAAGGACTAAAGATGATAAATCTACAAATGGACTTATAAGCCTTATCACTCAGAATTATGGCAGCAACCATCTGGAAAAACTAAAACTATCTTTTCAAGGTTCTGGCCCGATTAACTTCATCCACAGTCTCTTCCTACCCATTATGCTCTTTTTTCTGCAATTCTTTATACTTTTTATCTGATAATACATTTTATTTGTTTATTTCTAAAGTTATAGCAAGGCCCATTAGGCAAGGATCTTGTCTGTCTTGTTCTTTGTGTCCCCACAATTAGAACAGTGCCTGTATATAGCAGGTGTTTAATAAATTTTTGAAGAAGGAAGGAAGGAAGGAAGGAAGGATGGAAGGAAGAGAGGGAAGAAGGGAGGGAGGGAAGGAAGGAAGGAAGGAAGGAATGAAGGGAGGAAGGGTGGGAGGGAAGGAAGGGAGAGAGGGAAGGAGGAAGGAAGGAAGGAACAGAGGGAGGGAGAATGGGAGAGAGGGAGAGAGGAAAGGAGGGAGAGAGAGAGAGAGGGAAGGAGGAAGGAAGGAAGGAAGGAAGGGAGGAGGGAAGGAGGGAAGGAAAGTAGGGAGGAAGAGAGGGAAGGAGGAAGGGAGGGAGAGGGAAAGAGGAAGGGAGGGAGGAAGGGAGGGGGGAGGGAATGAGGGAGGGAGAGAGGGAGGGAGGGGGGGGGGAGGGAAGGAGGAAGGGAGGGAGGGAGGCATATGTAATGGTAGATACTCCTGGGGAGTAGAATAAGGATGGCAGAATTTTACACTTTATTTATGCTATTCTGGACCATTTGAACATACTTTTCCATGAAAATGTATTATTTTCTAATAAAAAATGTAAATGCTCTCCTAGCAGCTCTGATGTGTAGCCAGGTTTGGACACTGGACTAGGGCATGAAAGAAAATACCTATACGGTTAGAGAAGGATTTAGAATCAACTTAGATAAGTGTGTGTGTGTGTGTGTGTGTGTGTGTGTGTTTGGGGGGTTGCTGATTTTGTTAGTAAGCTGTTTTGTTTTAACATTGTTTCTTTTTTTTCTGATTGTGTTAGTACCAGGCTGTCCCCCATATTATGTAATGCGAATAGCCTTGGAAAGACAGTACCCAATCTTCTCCTAACAATTTAAAATTATCCATTCCTTTATTCAAAAAACTTTTCCAGATTGTTTATCCTAGTTGGATGCCCACTTCAGTCCTCTTTTAAAATGCGAACACTCTATAGAGGGGTGGCACACATTATGTGATCAGTATCTTAGTGTGAATTTCTTGTGTGGTTTAATCATCTTCTCAATCTGTTTAAAGGCCAAAACACAGAAAAAGGAGATAAATCTCTCTACAGGATTCCAGCTACAAATGTTTCATATGATGAATGATGAATTTGATCTTCTCTTTCATATTTGCATTTATTTACACAAAGGCTGAGAGTAAATATGGAACTTTCAACTTAGCCTTTTTTTCTTTTTTGAAAACTGATTTTTTCTTTTTTATTGAAATATAGTTTATTTACAATGTCTCAGGTATACAGTAGAGTGATTGAGTTATATATATCCAGTTATTTATACATATATATTCTTTTTCAGGTTCTTTTCCATTATAGGTTATTACAAGATATTGAGTATAGTTCCCTGTGCTATACAGTAGGCCATTGTTGGTTATGTATTTTATATATAGTAGTGTGTATCTATTAATCCCAAATTCCTAATTTATCCCTCCCACTCCCTTTTCCACTTTGGTAATCATAAGTTTGTTTTCTATGTCCATTTCTGTTTTATAAATAAGTTCATTTGTATCAATACTTTAGATTCCACATATAAGTGATATCATATGACATTTGTCTCTCTCTGTCTGACTTACTTCACTTAGTATGATAATCTCTAGGTCCATCCATGTTGCTGCAAATGGCATTATTTCATTCCTTCTTATGGCTGAGTAGTATTCCATTGTATATATGTACCACATCTTCTTTACCCATTCATCTGTCGACGGACATTTAGGTTGCTTCCATGTCTTGGCTCGTGTAAATAGTGCTGTTATTGAAACCACACTCCTTCAGATGGGGCTCGAACCCAGCCACACCTCAGATTGGGACTTGAACCCACAGCCCCTGACTTAGGAGGGGACTTGAACCCAGTGTCTTTTAATTGAAACTGCTCACCTGGAGTAAGGACTTACTGAAGCTCAGGTTCTTTTGTTTCAGCACAGAATGAATTCAGTGTGAGGCAAAGAGTGAGTTTATTAGCATAGGATGCTTGTGAGAGATACAAGCAGGCAGGCAAGGGAGCACAGCCCAGAGAAAAAAGGGGGCTACATTTTTATAATCAAAGAAAAGGAGGGGAAGGGAGAAGACCACCTTCTTTCTCATTCTTTTTCCTCATTCTTTGGTAAATGTCAAGGCTTACACTATGAACATTGGGGTGCGTGTATCTTTTCCAATTAGAATTTTCTCTGGATATATGCCCAGGAGTAGGATTGCTAGATCATATGGTAACTCTATTTTTACTTTTTTAAGGACTGAAAACTGATTTTATTTTATTTTTTATAGGTTATTACAAGATATTAACTATAGTTCCCTGTGCTATACAGTAGGCCCTTCTTGTTGTTTTTCAATATTTATTTTGGCTACACCAGGTCTTACTTGCAGCAAGTGGGATCTTCACTGAGGCATGTTTAATTGCGGCATGCAGACCCTTAGTTGTGGCATGCATGTGGAATCTAGTTCCCTTACCAGGGATTGAACCCAGGCCCCCTGCATTGGGAGTGTGAAGTCTTACCCACTGGACCACCAGGGAAGTCTCTGAAAACTGATTTTAATAACAAGGTAGTGAAGCTCTTGACAGAGTTTGTCTCATATCTGTTTGAGCCCCATTTGGAGTCAGTGTTATATAGCCAAGTGTACCAATGATTCAGTATTTTTAAAGGAAGAGGAAATAAGTGAGTGGCATGGCTTGCTTTTGCTGATGCACTCTTATATCTACTTGCTCTGAAAGAGATGAAAGCTAATGTATACGGAAAGTCCTCCCACACAGACACCACTGTGGTGCATTCTTCAAATCACTTCCCTTCTAAATGGAAGATCAGGCAGCTCTTCTGCTCCTAATATAGATTCAGGGCTAAGGACTCAGAGTGATCCAAGGTTGCAGAAGCCCAAGAGTCAGGTCTCAGGACTTACCATACAGGTTTCTGGAAGTAACAAGGTCACATCACCATTCATTACCTGTTTCATCCATTTTCAGGTCAGTTTGTTTTTCTTCTGCATATACTACTTTTTCTCACTTTCCATTGATGACCCCAAAGATTAGAATCTACACACCTTAAGGAGGATTTTGCTTTGATTCAACACAATGGAATTCTCTATCCAAATAAGTTTTACTCAATTAAATACTTATCTTGGGAAACCAAAGATTCATTCCACTGATGTACCATAATACAGAACATTTTCAGAGGTCCTTAGAAATTGTCTCAGGGCCTACAGCACATTTTTTTTTTTTAAGTTCACAGTGGTAACAAGTAAGTCTTTAGAAATTTAATTGACTTAAAGCAGCTGGTCTCAAAATTTTTGGTCTCAGGATCCTTTCACACAGGTAAAAATTATTGAGGATTCAGAGAATGTTTATGTAAATTGTTTTACAGTATAAATATTTACCATGTTAGAAATTAAAATAGAAATTTAAAATTTTTTCATTGACTAGTTCATTTTAAAATAATAAACCCATTAAATGTTAACATTTTTATAAAAATAATCACTATGTTTTCTCAAACAAAAAACTTTTGTGAGAAAAGTAGCACTATTTTACATTTTTTTTGTAAATAATTTTAATGTCTGGCAATATAACACAGCTGAATTTTTATATCTGTTTCTGCTTTCAATCTGTTACAATGTAATTTTAAATGAAGTATATGAAGAAAATCCAGACTCACACATATGTAGCTGGAAAAGAAGGATTCTTTTAAGAGTTTTTTAAAATAATTATGATATTCTTCTTTGACACTTTACTAAACTCAACAAGTGGTAGTTTCTTAATGATTAGTTGCAAAGTGAAATCTGAAACCATATCAATAAGCTTTTCATATTCTATTACATTAATATCCCTTGGTCTAACTTGCACTTTGAAAGAATTCTTTATCCATGCATAATTTTGTAGCATCATGCATTGGCTATTTGGAAACTATCAATTCACTGAGTTGTGCAGCTCTTCCAAATATCAATACATTTCATTATATAATGGTATCACGTGCCATGAAACCTCTGGAAAACTCCACTGTACTCTCATGAGAGAAAAAGAAAAAAGACAAATAATGTCTCAGTATTATTAGTTAAAAATAGGTTTGACTTTATTAATCCCCCTAAAAGAGTCTCAGGAACCCCAGAGTCCCCAGACCACACTTTATGAACCCAGACTTAGAGAGTAAGCTAAAAGTGTTTTAGAGTCAAGTTTTATAAGGCATGTTTTCAAATTAAGCAACACAAAGCACATCATTTAGGAACTTAATAATTTCAGCTACTTTAGCAGCTTTTGTGGTAAAATACATTTCAATGAATTTTTTTTGCTGTCAGGTGTACTGATTAATGTCAAGTTTCATCCCCGTACATCATATAAGACAGTTCATGATGTTGGCCCATTTTAGGTGCTAGAATTGCCCTAAATCACACAGCCAGTTAGAAACCAAGCTGGGTCAAAGTCCACAAAATTTAGCACTGTCACAACAAAAATATTTTTATGTTCTAAACCCCACATGGGGACCATTTACATCAAGAAATGTACAAAAGGACCGTGGTTAGTATTAGGAATAATGTGGATATCCTATAGCGTTTACTGGAAAAAGATTTTCTATAGCTCTAATGCAAACATTCCTGTCTGTTCTCTTTTTAAACTGTGATTTACAATTGTAGAATTGAAGAGCTATAAAGAACTAAGAGGCAATCTAGTCTAATGTTCTAATTGCACAAATCATAAAAGTGAAAATCAGAAAATCATAACTACGTATCTACTCTGAGGCAGAGCTGAAACCAAAATCCAGATCACGTGACATCCTGCTCAGTATTCTCTGCATAGACAAAGAAGGTTCTCAAAAAAAAAAAATCTTATCTCAGCTTTGTATTTTCCAATTATCACCCAATCCAAATTGGAGATGTGCAAAAATGTGTCCACTAATTTAGAAACATTTTGGACTTTTTTTTTTCCAGAAACAAGTGTGTCAGTTTTAAGTTATATTCTTGTAACCGACCCAAAAGTTATAAGTGACATTTCATAAGCAAGGGATAAAGAAATATTGAAATACTTTGGTGAAATGCCCACACATTGCAAAGCTAACCAAAATCAGAAAATTATTATCTATTTTATCTGCCTTGGTGATATTCTTCCAAATGTAATAAACTAAGGTTCATGGTCTTGAAATAGGCATAAAAATGGTACTTAACAAGAATGACTAAAGATAGGTGGAGTGCCATTAATTAAGCCATAATCCCTTTGAAATCAGTCATTACCAGCAGTTTTTCCTATGGGTCATTACCACTCTAACTAGCAAGTCATTAATAGTGGTAATAACCAATTCTGAGAGGATATTGCTCGAATAAACTGTATATAATGATTTTTAAGCTTTGTAAAAATTTTCACACTTTTATGTTAACCTTTGAATAATAATTATGAAAGGAATTAGCTGAGAATATTACTGGCTAATTTTTTTAAACATAAATATTTATCTCTCTCCATCTATTCCTATGTATTTTTCTATCATGTCCTTCGCATTTGAGGGTGGTGTTCCTGATACTCCAGTATGTAGAGGGTTTTGCTATCCTCGTTTTTTTTTTATTGAAGTATAGTTGATTTACAATGTGTTAATTTCTGCTGTACAGCAAAGTGATTCATTTATACATATATATATACATTCATTTTCATATTCTTTTCCATTATGGCTTATCACAGAATATTAAATATAATTCCCTGTACTTTACAGTAAGACATTGTTGTTTATCCACGCTATACATAATAGTTTGCATCTGCTAAACCCGTACTCCCAATCCACCCCTCCCCCACCCCCTCCCCCATGGCAACCACAAGTCTATTCTATATGTCTGTGAATCCGTTTCTGTTTCATAGATAAGTTCATTCGTGTCATATTTTAGATTCCACATGTAAGTGATATCATATGGTATTTGTCTTTCCCTTTCTGACATTTCACTTAGTATGATAATGTCTAGGTCTATCCATGTTGCTGCAAATGACATTATTTCATTTTTGTATGGCTGAGTAGTATTCCATTGTGTGTGTGTGTGTGTGTGTGTGTGTGTGTGTGTGTGTATACACAGCACATCTTCATTCATCTGGCAGTTGTTTCCATGTCTTGGCTATTGTAAATAGTGCTGCTATGAACATAGGGGTGCATGTATCTTTTTGAATTATAGTTTTGTCTGGATATATGCCCAGGAGTGGGATTGCTATCCTCTTTTTATACAATCTTTTTAATGACTGTGTGGTGTTTTGCAAACTGCCCTCACTCGTTTAGAACCCAGCATTACTACTGACTTCATCTTTTAAAGTCCAAACCTGCTTGAAGTCATTTTTTGTCCAATTTCATCTAGGTCATTTTGCTGATTTTTCTTTCTTTTTTTTTTTTTCGGTATTCCTGTAACACTGAGTATCTTCAGTAATGTAGACAACCCCTATAGCTTGCTCTAAGTGCAAAGGGCCACACCCAACACAGAAACTGACCCAATTTAGGGGAATGGATTGGTAAAAGGGTTCCCGATTTTTTGATCCATAATGGCAGCCTACAGGTAAGCACTTTGGCCCTGGCTTCCTCCTTTCTCCCCAGCTCCTGGAACTCCAGCAGGGCTTCTGGTGGTAGCTTTACCTTAGTTGCCTAGTTATCATAACTTGTTCTTTTTTTCCTTCATGTTGCATCTAGGTCAAAGAGGGGATGGGTGTTGGACCTCTCTGATACAGTTCACATCACAACTTGACTCAGATAATTTTACAAATTATAAAGCAATATTGGGTAAACATAGACCCCCCCCCACCCAAAAGAATGAGTCAAATAATGGGTATAATAACTATTAATGGACTATAACTTTTAAACACTGTGAATCACTATGTTGTTCACCTGAAACTTATATAATATTGTACATCAATTATACTTCAATTTTTTTAAAAGTTTAAAGAAAAAAAGAAAAAGAAAAATCATGGGATACATGCAAAGATCCTGGAAAGAAAAAAAGAACACTGAGTAGGGAAAAGAGAAACACCCTTCTTCAAAAGAATTAAAATTTTTTCTTTGCTCAGAAATAGTATTAAGGCATAAGAATAAAACCTTCCATTTTGTACAACCCTTCAGAGAGCCCTTATATTTACTAGATGGGAAGCTGCCCGATTCGTGAATCATTCAATAATGCCAATTAGATCTTCAAATTGACTCAGTTGAATTTTATTTTTTAACACTACGAACTGGGTTGGAACACGTGACTACTTTGACCAATAAAATACGAAGAAGCTATGCTTTATGACTTTCGTAGCTAAGTTACAGAAAGGATACAACTTCCACCTGGTGATTTCTCACCCTGTGAGGCTCACTCTCAGAACCCAGCCCCGTGATGTGAGGAAATCAAGCAGACACGTGAAAAAGCCATGTTCCAGCTGCAGCCTCAGCTGTTTCAGTCTCCCCAGTCGACCACCATTCTCAACTGCCAGACACCTGATGGAGCCATGTGGAGCAAAGATGAGCTTTCCCCACTGAGGCCTCCCCACATTGCAGATTCATCAGCAAAATAATGTTTCTTTACCATCCTTACAACTCTCATCTGTGTTGGTTTAGAAGTCTCAATCCCCCCCCAAACAAATGTTTCCAACAGGGGCTACCATGATGGTCCAGTGAACTGGAAGTTATTACTACCACTGAGTTATTACTACCACTACCACTCTCCAGGCTACTGAACCAACAGGCAAAAAATGGACTACAGTACTGGCCTGAGAAATTATCATTATTAACAAGGGGAAGTTGGGTTACTGCTCCACTTTGTGGGTAAGATGGACTGTGTCTGGAACTCAGGGGATTCTCTGGGGCACCTCTTAGTAGTTCCTGAGTAATGTTTAGGATCATGGTTACTGGAAGTTTACAAACTTTCAAAGTAATATGCTAAATCTTTTGGCCCAAGGTGAAGACCAAAGGGACAATCTTGGTCACCAACTTTACACACAGAGCCCAAACACAAGGAGCCTATGCACAAGAGGGGACAACAGTGACCACCTAGGTCCTAGAAGAGTGAGTCCCTCAAACTCAAGAGAAGATCCCTCTCTGAAGCATCGAGTTTTGAGAAGTTCAGGTTGCCAGACTGGATGGAAGAAGAGAGGGGGACAAAGTAAGCTTGGCACCTGCCCCTATACACTTACACATTTCATCAGTTCTAATTCCAGTCATGGATACATTTTTATCTTTCCCAATCATAATTGCATAATATGATTTACAAAGCTATCTTATGAACCAATTATGCTCACATATAAAAATTAGAATACATTTTCCATTTCTTTATGGAGATGTTCAAATATTCAGAATCTGGTTTCTAAACAAGATTTCATTACTAAAGAAAAGAAACTTTTAAGGTTAGAAGCAAATAAGTCTTTAAATAGAAATTCTTCATCCATTTGGACTCAGCAAAAAAAAATAGTGACTTTTTTCTATTTTAAAAATGGGGAGGTTCAAGATGGTGTCAGAACAGCTATGGAAACACAAGTGAAAGTTGACAAAAACACACAGCAAGTGAGATAGTTGAGAGAAATGCAGGAAGGAAGAAAATACTTGGTTGAATATATAAATTTCCTCTATCTGAATTTGTCTAATTTTTTTATGTCCCCTGAAAACTGATAACTTATCTTAAGCTACAAACCCCAGCCAAAAAACAACCAAAATATGTAGATAGTATTTAAACAAACTACCATGTAACCCAATTTTCAGTCTTCCCTCACTTCATGGGTCACCTTCTTTGTCAGATTGCTCATGTATTTTTTTTGCTCATTTATCCTTTAAAGGAATTTTGAAAAATGATGTACCCCCCTCACCTATTTGTTTAGTTTAAAATTAACTTTTTTATAACTTTTCATGATTGCAAAGGATCTACTTTCCAGTGTGTTAAAAATATTAACATTTATAGATATAATTGTTACTGTACTCTTTTAAATATATCCAACAGATCCTAAGTATTATGATTTGGGGTATTTTTTTTCAAATTTTAACATCTCAGAAATTGAAATGAATCTCATTATTGCTCTGTTCAGGTAGCAGGTGTGCCTGTGTCAGTCATTAGGGAGAAAATAGCATTTAAGAAATGCTGTACCAAGGCTTTTGATGACTCACCCAGACACTGACAGCGAAGCAAAAAAGTGTATTCAAAGACTGAGACTCTGAAGATTAAAAAAAAAATTTAGTAATAAAATGTTCTAGTACCAGTTCTAATGTGGTGGAGGTGTGGTCAGGGGGATAGAGTGCCACACACCAAACAATTCTCCAACACCAGATGGGAGTCCTACATTTCAATTCAATTCTAACACTATCTACCTGGACACAACATCAGATTCCACAGGTTAAGGTCTCAGTCCTACAAGAGAGCCCCCCCATCCCCCTACTTCAGACACCAGTCACAAATCCAGGTTGTGACTTCTGACCGACAGGCTGTCAATCTGAGGTTCCAAGGACACCCTCCTTTGGTCTGATTAATTTGCTAGAGCGGCTCACAGAACTCAGAGAAACATTTCACTTTACTTGATCACAGGTTTATTATAAAAGGATACAGTCATCCCTTGTATCTTTGGGGCATTGGTTCCAGGACCCTTCTCTGATGTGAAAATCCTCAGATGCTCAAGTCTCTTACATAAAATGGCATAGTGCAATCAGCCCTTCATATCTGCAGATTCAGAACCCATGGATACAGAAGGTATAACTCAGGAACAGTCAGATGGAAGAGATGCATTGGGCAAGTTCTGGGGAAAGGGTACAGAGCTTCCATGCCCTCTCTGAGCCTGCCACTCTCCTCAAATCTCCACCTATTCACCAATCCAGAAGCTCTCCCAACCCCACCCTTATGGGTTTTTATTGAGATGTCATTACATAGGCATGATTGATTAAATCATTGGACATTGGTGATTGATTCAACCTCCAGCCCCTCTCCCTATCTTAGGAGGTTGGGTGTGGGGGGATGGAACTGAAAGTTCCAACCCTCCAATAATATGGTTGATTCTCCTGGTAACCAGCCTCCATACTTAGGTGGGGTCCAAAGTTATCCCATTAACATAACAAAAGACACCTTTGTTGCTCTCATCACTTAGGAAATTTCAAGGGTTTTCAGAGCTCTGTGCCAGGAATAGTGGACGAAGACCAAATATATATTTCTTATAAATCACAATATCACAAGTAGTATCTTAACTAATTTGTTCTGTTCATATTTCCACATATACATGAGAGTAATTGATGGTAAAGATCCAAATAAGTCTAAAAGATCTGTTTCAGTAATAATAGAACAAAATTTGTAAGTGATAAAAACCATCATAGTTTGTTACAGATTTTTTCTGGCTTAGTTATACAAAAGTAATAGTGCATCTAAACAATCAGTGGTATCTAAGATTTAATAAAGTATGAGACTAATGATTTAATACCCACAGATATTCACTTTTTTAAAGTTACATGAATAAACTCTTCTTTTTATGTGGTAAAATATACATAACACAAAATTTACCATTATAACTATTTTTAGTGTACAATTCAGTGGCATTAAGTACATTTGCTTTGTTGTACAAATCATCACATGTATCCATCTCCAGAACATTTTCATCACCCCAAACTGCCACTCTGTACCCACTAAATAATAACTCCCCATTTTCTCTCCTCCCTAACCCCTGGTAACCACTATTCTACTTTCTATCTCTATGAATTTGACTATTCAAGGGACCTCATATAAATGGCATTGTACAATATTTGTCCTTTCGTATCTGGCTAATTTCACTTAGCATAATACCTTCAAGGTTCTTCCATGTTGTAATATGTATCAGAATTTCCCTCCTTTTAAGGCTGAATAATATTCCATTGTATGTACGTACCACCTTTTGTTCATCCATTCATCCATTGGGGTACATTGGGTTATCTCTACCTTTTGGATATTGTGAACAATGCTGCTGTGAACATTGGTGTGCAAATATCTGTTCAGATCCCTGCTTTCAATTCTTTTGGGTATCTGACCTGAAGGGGAATTGCTGGATCGTATGGTAATACTATGTTTAATTTTTTTTAGGAACCTCCACACTGTTTTAAAAATGCTTTCTTTATAGCTATTTCCATTCCACTTCTCCCACAAGAATTAACCTAACATAAAAATATTTTTTGTTTAAAATTTTTTGATTATTTATCATAATCTTCTACAAAAAATAATATGTTAAAACATAAATTTCCTATTATCATAAAGACCTAGGTGTTAAAATTTCTTCTAGATTGAGTTATCAATAACAGTATTACACATTTGATCAAAACAACATAAATGGGTTATAGATTTTATAGATATTAAGAAAGGGATTATTTACAAGTCAAATCATTTTAACTTTCAAATGAAATCGGTATTACTTTAGAATTTTAGTGAACTGCTATGAAGATTGGATGAATGTGTCTTTTCAAATTGATGTTTTTGTTTTCTTTGGATGTATACCCAGGAAGGGAATTGCTGGATCATATGGTAGTTCTAATTTTAGTTTTTTTGAGGAACCTCCACACTGTTTTCCATAGTGGCTGAACCAATTTACATTCACACAAATAGTGTAGTAGGGTTCCCTTTTCTCTACATCTTCACCAACATTTGTTATTTGCTGTCTTTTTGACAATAGCTATTCTGACAGGTATGAAGTAATATCCCATTGTGTTTTGATGCATTTTTCTGATGATTAGCAGTGCTGAGCATCTTTATATGTGCTAGGTGTCCATCTGTATGTCTTCTTTGGAAAAATGTCTATTGATGTCTTCTGCCCATTTTTTAATCAGGTTGTTTGTTGTTTTCATATTGAGTTGTATGAGCTGTTTATATATTTTGGATATTAACCCTTTATTGATCATATCATTTGCAAATATTTTATCCCATTCAGTAGGCTATATTTTTGCTTTGTTAATGGTTTCCTTTGCTGTGCAAAAGCTTTTAAGTTTAATTAGGTCCCATTTGTTTATTTTTGTTTCCTTTGCCTTGGGAGATAGATTCATGAAAATATCACTATGATTTATGTCAAAGAGTGTTCTGTCAATGTTTGCCTCTAGGAGTTCTATGGTTTCCAGTCTTACATTTGGGTCTTTAGTCCATTTTGAGTTTATGTTTGTATATGGTATTAGAGAATGTTCTAATCTCATTCTTTTACATGTAACTGTCCAGTTTTCCCAGCACCACTTACTGAAGAGACTACCTTTCGTACTGTATATTCTTGCCTCCTTTGTTATAGATTAATTGAAAATAAGTGCATGGGTTTATTTCTGGGCTTTCTATTCTGTTCCATTGATCTATGTGTCTGTTTTTGTGCCAGTGCCATACTGTTTTGATTACTGTAGCTTTGTGGTATAGTCTGAAGTCAGCCAGCATGATACCTCCAGCTCTGGTTCTTCTTTCTCAAAATTATTTTGGCTGTTTGGGGTCTTGAGCTTTCCATACAAATTTTAAAATTATTTGTTGTAGTTCTGTGAAAAAAAAAATGCCATTGATATTTTGACTGGGATTGCTTTGAATCTGTAGATTGTCTTAGGTAGTATGATCATTTTAACAATATAAATTCTCCCAATCAATGAATATGATATATCTTTCAATCTGTTTTTGTCATCTTCAGTTTCTTTCATCAATGTTTATAGTTTTCCAAGTAGAGGTCTTTTACCTCCTTAGTTAGATGTATTCCTAGGTATCTTTTTTTCTTTTTGATGTGATTGTAAATGAGATTAATTTCTTAATTTCTCTTTCTGATAGTTTGTTTTTAGTGTATAGAAATGAAACAGATTTTTGTATGTTAATTTTGTATACTACAACTTCACCAAATTCATCGAGTTCTAGAAGGTTTCTTTTGGTGCTGTCTTGATGATTTTCTATGTATAGTATAATGTCATTTACAAATAGTGAGAGTTTTATGTATATCTCAGAAATAACTAAATTTCCTTGTCAATTTCATTATTATGAACTTTCATCAAATCTTTAACTGTGGTCATTTTTAAGTCTTTTGTCATTTACAGACAGTTCTGGGTGTACTCTGATGCTTTTGCAAAAATGTTCCTGTAAAAGTGCTTCATCTTCAAGGAATTCATGGAAAAGACTCTGACAAGTACTGGTTTCTGGTAACTGACTATACTGCTGAACTGAATGAATAAGCATTTTTCAGAACACTAATGGAAAACTGATAAATTCATAAAAGCTAACAAAAGATCAAGATAAAAAAACACTAATTACATGGGACTGAGTGAACTGATGAGGATGATTATAATTTGGGGGACTTTCTGTTTGAATAAAAAAAAAAAGCGGACTTCCCTGGTGGCGCAGTGGTTGAGAGTCCTCCTGCCGATGCAGGGGACACGGGTTCGTGCCCCGGTCCGGGAAGATCCCACATGCCGCGGAGCGGCTGGGCCCGTGAGCCATGGCCACTGAGCCTACGCATCTGGAGCCTGTGCTCTGCAACAGGAGAGGCCACAACAGTGAGAGGCCCGCGTACCACAAAAAAAAAAAAAAAAAAAAGCAAATAGAGTTTTAATTCTCCCTTTTCGATTTGGATGGTTTTTGTTTCTATTTCTGATTGCTGTGGTTAGGACTTCCAATACTATGTTAAAAAGAAGTGGCAAGAGCAGGCATCCTTGTCTTGTTCCTGATTTTAGAGATTTTTTTAAAAAATTTATTTATTATTATTTTTTATTTTATTTTTGGCTGCGTTGGGCCTTCATTTCTGCGCACAGGCTTTCTCTAGTTGTGGCAAGTGGGGGCTACTCTTTGTTGTGGTGTGCGGGCTTCTCCTTGTGGTGGCTTCTCTTGTTGCAGAGCACAGGGTCTAGGTGTGTGGGCTTCAGTAGTCGTGGAATGTGGGCTCAGTAGTTGGGGCTCACAGGCTCTAGAGTGCAGGCTCAGTAGTTGTGGCACATGGGCTTAGCTGCTCCATGGCATGTAGGATCTTCCCAGACCAGGTTTCGAACCCATGTCCCCTGCACTGGCAGGCAGATTCCCAAAGACTGGACCACCAAGGAAGCCCAATTTTAGAGCTTTTAAAGCTTTCAGCTTTTCATCATCGAGTATGATGTTAGCTGTGGATTTGTCATGAATGGTCTTTATTATGCTGAGAAATGTTCCCTCTATACCAACTTTGATGAGAGTTTTTATCATGAATGAATGTTGAATTTTTGTCAAGTGCTTTTTCTGTTTCTATTGAGAGGATCATGTGAGTTTTATCTTTCTTTTTGTTAATATGATGTATCACATTGATTGATTTGGGATATTGAACCATCCTTGCATTCCTGGAATAAATTCCATTTGATCATGGTGTATGATCCTTTGTATACATTGTTGGATTCAGTTTGCTAATAACTTGTTGAGAATTTTTGCATCTATATTCATCAGAGATATTGGTCTGTAGTTTTCTTTTTTTGTAGTGTCTTTGGTTTTGGTGTCAGGGTAATGGTGGCCTCATAGAATGAATTTGGGAATGTTCCCTCCTCTTCAATTTCTTGGAATATTTGGATAAGGATAGGTAGCTCTTCCTTATATATTTGGTAGAATTCCCCTGTGAAGCTGTCTAATCCTGGACTTTTATTTTCTGGGAGTTTTTTTATTACAATTTCAATTTCACTACTAGTGATCAGTCTGATTAGATTGTCTATCTCTTCCTGGTTCAGTCTTGGCAGGTTGTATGTTTCTAGAAATTTTTCCATTTCTTCTGGATTGTCCAATGTGTTGGCATAAAATTGTTCATAGTATTATCTTATGATCTCGGTAATACTGGTTGTTATTTCTCCTCTTTCACTTCTTATTTTTTTTATTTGGGTATGCTTTTGTTCTTGATGAGCCTGGCTAAAGATTTATCAATTTTGTTTACCTTTTCAAAAAAAACAAGTCTTGGTTTCATTGATTTTTTCTGTTGTTGTGTTTTTTTGTCTCTATTTTATTTATTTCCTCTCTGATCTTTATTATGTCTTTCCTTCTACTACTTTGGGTTTTTTGTTCTTTTTCTAGTTCCTTTAGTTGTAAGGTTAGGTTGTTTGAGATTTTTCTTGTTTCCTAAGGTAGGCTTGTATCACTATAAACTTCCCTCTTAGAACTGCTTTTGCTGCTTCCAATATTTCAAAGTGTTCCTTTGACCTAAAGTTTAAACACACAAGGACAATGTACCAAGCAGTGCACCTCAGTAAGATTTTAATGGGTGAGAGATTTGACTCTTTTTTAAATTGGGAGAAAGAAAGTTTATAGCTCTGGCAAATCTAGGGGAAATGGAACTTGTTTCATACCCACCCAAGTCTCAGCTAAGTAGCAGTAGCTGTTCCTGCTCATCCTGTCAACCCCTCCTTGGGCATCTGCCAGCTTCATCATGGTTACACCTTGAATTCCAAACTATTCTTACCCTTGATAGTGCTGGCCTCACTGAGAGGCTGAAATGGGAAAATCCTATACTTTCCTTTGTGGTGTAATCCTTAATTCCCTTCAACTATCCCAACATGAGGCATTGTAATAACAGGTTTTAGGTTCTAAGATGCTATAGACAACCAGAGAAATTGCAATGCAGAGGTAAAAACTTTAAACTGCACTATTCCCACAATCCAAAGAAAAAGCTGAATAAAACAGGCAAAAATTTAGAATCTTCCTTGAGTGCCATAGTGGACACACTTGCCCCTTCTCAAGAATCAGCCTCCTCGCCTCCTGTCTGAAACAAATCCATCCTTATTTGTTCCAGTGCAAATCTCCATCCATTGCTGCATTTGGAAAATTTAATCTACTCAGAAGGGACAGCCATGTCCTCTCTCTCTGGGTGGAGGGGGGGCATTCCAAGGCAAAAAATTACCATCAGTAATACCTTTCCTCAAGCTTAAATTAATTAATTGAGAATAACATCATGAAAGGCTCCAACTAAACAGTCCAAATTGGCTTTGTTACCTTAAGTCTTGTACCATTCAAGATCTCTCTGCCAGTGAATTATGTTTATATTCATCCCCTTCTCCCTGTAGTCTTATAGTGGTACATATCGGACCAAGCATGCACACACACAGACACACACTCACTCCTTTTAAAGAAAAAAATTACAGTAAGTCCCTTACATATGAACCTTCAAGTTGAGAACTTTCAAAGATGCAAACATGCCTCTGGTTCCAGCAAGGAATCAGAACCTGTGCCATCAACGTCAGGCGTGAGTGAAATTGCAGCTTGCCCTCCATTTCCTATTGCTGACGATCCTTCAGCTCTACCATCTCCCACCTCCTCTCCCTCCTCCAGTCAGTAACTCTTCTTGCCTGTTCACTCAGTGCCAGCCCCTGGATGCCAGCTGTTGTACTGTACTACTGTACTTTCCAAGGTACTGTACTCTAAGATTAAAAATGTTTTCTTTATTTTTGTGTTTGTTTTTTATGTATTATTTGTGTGAAAAGTATTATAAACCTATTACTGTACAGTACTATACTATACTGTATATATAGTATAATACTGTATGTATACTGTGTGTGTGTGTGTGTGTGTATATATATATATATATATATATATATATATATATATATATAGCCCATTGTGTTAGTTGGGTACCTAGGCTAACTTTGTTGGACTTATGCACAAATTGCACTTACAAACGTGCTCTCAAAATGGAACTCGTTAGTATGTAAGGGACTTACTCTATTTCCAAAGACAGTACACATTAAGTCCATATTAAAATAGTATATCCATTAAGATAAGAATCAGCTGCATATAACCAAGGACCTAAAGAAGTGACTTTAACAAGGTAGAGGTTTCTTTCTTTATCATAATCTGGAAGTAAGCAGTCTTGAACTGGTCTGGTTAGAGCCCAGGCTCTTTCCAACTCCCCACGTCCCCAAGATCTGGCTTCATCCTCATGGTAACAAGATAGATGCTTGAGCTCCAGCCAACACATCTGAGATCCTGGCCCTCCCTTTGAAAGGACACCTCTGGAAAATTTTATATAACTCTTCCATTTACATGTCATTGGCCAAAATTTCACAAATTTCCCTACCCATACAAGAAATCAGGTTTTACATTACGGTACCAATTATTTTATCAATACCTGAGGTCCCTCATAAAAACAGGACTCATAGCAATGTCTTGCCAAAAGCAAAACTGTATTATCTGATGACCATTTTAGTTATACCTAAGCCTGGAAGAAGCATTGATTATTTTTCAAATTTGGATCCAAGTTAAATTCCAGTGTTGAGCATCCTTCTCTCACTAACATTTATAATCTGAATGGAGGCCATATATAGATTCATTATGCTCTTTAACAAAGAAAATCCTCTATGGTCAGAGAGAAAGTGAGGGGTGGGAAAGCTCATTTTAGGTTTACTCACATCTTGCCACTTTCTTAATTTTACTTATCCTTAGACTGTATGTGTCTAATGAGTGGCAGCTTTTTCTTTTTTTATGTATATAATATATGGAATATACTTCCAAGTGTAACACCCAAATAAGCAAGTTTTAAATGGCTCATTGGGTAAATTGCAGACTGCTATGAATGGGAGTGAGAGAAGAGAGCAATTGTAGTAATGCAACAGTGATTCAGTGACTTCTGCAAAAGGGGAGATGTTTTCAGTTAACCATCAGATTGGGAGTTTTCTACTTTCCACCAAAAGCAAAAATTATCTATATAATCCCTCCCACTGATACATCACAGAAAATAAGGAACTCTCTTCAGGTGTTAAGACCCTACATCAGGCATTTTTCAGAAAGTTCACTGAAGCAGTTTTTGGCATCTCATTGTTGCATAGATCCACACAATGGAAAATTTAGAAACTCAGAAGTAACATTAATAACTCCCTATAGTTAAAGTGTGAGTTTTCAACAAATAAATGTAGAGTTTCTGAGAATTCTGTGTCCAGGAATGAGTGAAATTTGGACCAGCATGGAAAGAGAGGAAGTAACTGACAGATGATCAAAAACCCCTTGAAAAAGAAGAGAAAACTCAGGAAGAATTAGAACACAGATATTTCTCTTAAACAAATGTAACAAAGTATGTGCCTGATTATTCAGTGAAAAATATTAAAATTAATTAATAATAATATACTACACTGTATATTATTTCTACTTTGTTATGTGTAAATCCATTTATAAGACAATATTTAAAATATGGTATGTAACCCATATTTCTCCAGGTCACACAAACCTGCAAGTACAAATCAGTTAATATAAACAGCATAGTGGTAGAAAAGAACAGGCTATGGACAGACTATCTAACCAAAAAATAGAATAGAGAGTTCAGAAACAGTCTCATACATATATGGTCATCCAATTTAAGACAAAGGTAACACTGCAGTGCTATGGGGGAAAGAAGGCCCTTTCAGTTAATGGTGTTGGAGCAATTGGATATTCATATGGGAAAAAAATGTACCTTGACCCCCAACCTCACACCATACATTTAAATTAAGTCCAGATAAATTACAGATCAAAATGTGAAAGGTAAGCAATAAACATAAGAGAACACATTCATGATCTTAGGGTAGGCAAAGATTTCTGAAAGAGAACGTACAAACACTAGCCACGAAAGAAAATAATTGATAAACTGAACTATGTTAAGGTTAAGACTGTCACTGTTCTTCATGATGTCTTCATAGAACATCATAAGAAACATCATAAAGACACCATAGTCTTCATAGGAACATAAGAAAATTAAAGGCAATCCAAAAAATGGAGGACATATCACAACACATATCCAACTAAGTATTCGTATCAAGAGTATAGAAGGAACTCCAGTACGGTGGTAATAAAAAGACATATAACACAATAGGAAAATGCGCAAAAGTCTTGAGCATACTTTTCACAAAAGATGATAAACAAATAACCAATAAACATGAAAATGTACAGGGTAAAGAGAATTAAAATGACCCACAGCATGATACTGCTCCAATCCTGCCAAAATGGTTAAAATGAGAAAGATAGGAAATAACAAGTGCTGACAAGAATGTGAAGCAACCCTAACTCTCACATGCTGCTGGTGCAAAAGCAAACTGGTTCAACCACTTGGAAAACTATTTGACAGTACCTGCTAAAGATGAACATACATCTACTCTGTGACACAGCAGTTCCACTCCTAGGTAAATACCAATAGAAATGTATAAATAGATTTACCTAAAGACATGTACTAGAATATTTATAGCAGTACTATCGTCAATAGTCAAAACTGAAAACTACCCAAATGCCTACCAATAGTACAATGAATCAAATACTATACAGCAATAGGAATGAACTAGCATGCAAAAACATAGATAAAACTGGCAAACATAGTGTTGTGTAAAAATAAAAAGCCAGACATAAAAGAGAATACTGTACAATTTCGCTTATAAAGGGTACAAAAACAGTTAAAGCTACTCTATGCAATTGGAAGTCAATAGCAACTGGAAAGAGACCTGAGGGCTCTGGGACACTGGTCGTGATCTGTTTCTTCCTCTAAGTACTGATTACACATGCATGTGTGGTCTGTAAATGTTAATTTGTACACTTAAAATATGAGCACTTTTCTGTATGTATATTACACATTAGTAAAGAGTTTTTTTAGAGTAAGTTATGGATTGAGACTGCCTAATTTCACATTCACTAGCTGCATGATTTTCAGTAGACTAATCTTAGAATTTCATGCTGATAAATTGGGAATAAAAGCAGTATCTACTTCAGATAACTATAGACGAGATTAAAACTCCATCATAATGTAATAAATAGGGGTCCCCAAATTCGACTAGGTATAAATATAAGTCACATTGAAAGGTTAATCAAATGGCAAGGCAGTCCTGTGCAACTCACCACCTGGGGGCTCTAGGAGTCCAACTAAACAATTCAAATCCATCCCAGTCCTGGCAAATGTAGGGTTTGGTTTGAATATAATGGGATCCAATTATAATATAATATAATTATAGTATAATAATTCTGTATTATATGGATAGCCAGGACTTCCAACACAAAGAGTTAGTTGGTGCCCATTTTGTCACCCATGGAGAAGCTAGGTTGGAAAAGTCTTGGGTCTCTACCTTCTTGCTTCCTGAGCCAAGGTTGCCTTCAGTTTCCTAACTTAGCATGACCCTCTCTTCCATTTTCCCCCTCTCTTTGAAGAGGAGAACTCTACCCCATCCTTTTTATTGAGAACATGGGCTGAGCAGAAGACAGGAGAGAAACATAAACCCCATAATATCTGAATTTGCATGTTGCAGGATAGGAAGTTATTAAACATATAAATCACGTGAATAACAAGCACACAATAAATATTAGGTACTTTCCCCTTCCTGGGTGTTGACCCACCCACTTTGCAAGACCTCTGAACCTCCCCAAGATCTTTCCCAGCTATTTCTATAATCCTCAGAGGATATTTGGCATTTTCTGTCATGTACTGATCCCATCATCCCTGAGACACTGGGCTAATAAACATTGTAGCTCTTCATTTATTTTTTTAATAAATTTATTTATTTATTTATGGCTGCATCAGGTCTTTGTTGCTGCGTGTGGGCTTTCTCTAGTTGCAGCGAGCCGAGGTTACTCTTCATTGTGGTGTGTGGGTGTCTCACTGCGGTGGCTTCTCTTGCTGCAGAGCACGGGCTCTAGGCACGTGGGCTTCATTAGTTGTGGCACACGGGCTCAGTAGTTGTGGTGTGCGGGCTCTAGAGCACAGGCTCAGTAGCTGTGGCACACGGACTTAGTTGCTCTGCTGCATGTGGGATCTTCCTGGACCAGGAATCAAACCCATTTCCTCTGCATTGGCAGGCAGATTTTCAACTACTGCGCCACCAGGGAAGTCCCAGCACTGGGAACTAGATCACCACACTGCATGGGGCTCAGACCCTCCCCTCAGACTGACATTTTGTTATTGGGCCCAGCTAGACTGTTTGTTTCCTTAGGATAATCTCAGCTTCTGTTGCAAACACTCCTAGTCCATTAAACAAATCTAGATATGTCTGAGTCCCCAAAATGAAGGCACTTGTATTCGAGGAGAAACTCCCCCTAAAACATTTCATTACATATTGTTGGCTTTATGAAACGCAGAGCTTAAAAAACACTTCATAATGCTCTGAAGATGGATGTCTGAACCAGGTGGATCCAGTGGATAAATGGGACAAAAGCTCTGGGACCTGGAAGAGCCTACAATACTCAGCAAGCTTTAGGCCATGTTATCAAACTCTCTTTCAAGGCCACATCTTCTTGATGCTAACACGGGATACATCCAGAGTCCACACAATTCCGAGCACCCACACATCACCCCTTCTCTCCCACTCAAGAAAACATGTTCGAATGTAAGAAATTATACATGGTGGTTAATCATAAATATAACCTCGACAGTTCACTAATCTACTAAAGTAGGAAAACATTCACAGGTTTTAGTTCTTCCTTATAAAGAAAACGCTACTGCCACCACTGCACCAGTGTTGTTTTGGCCACTGAATGCGTCACGTTCCTATGACAATAAGACCCACTACCTGAATAAGACTCAGTTCACCAAGATTCATCATTTTACAAAGGACAAAAACCCAAATCAAACTAACTAAGGAAAAGGGGAGTTTGTTGAGAGTATATGAGGGAACTTCACACAAATGCAGGAAAGGAGCAGGGTAAATCTGGGCTGCAGAGACAGGTTTCATGCTGTCTGGACTCGCCTTGTCTTTCATATCTACTTCATTCTTTCCTGGAAACCAGTTTCTTCCACATTGTAGAGAAGGTGATCCTCTGAACTCCTGTGGCTCTCACAGCCAGAGAGGGGTCGCTGTCCTTGGTTACCACATGAAAATCCATGGAGAAAGCGATTGGCAGCACTTCTGTCAGATGCCTACCCCCAATGCAATCTGCAAGGGCCACAAGGTTTGTGTTCCAGGGGACAGACAACTTTACAAACCAGAGCCAATCCAGAGAAGGAAAATTATTGATATCTATTACAAAGATACATTTCTGTCTGGATGCAACATAGTTTCTATTCTGATTATGACATTTACCGCATGCAGGCGGTAAAACTAACAGAAAAAGTCTCAAAAGAAGGCAAAATCAGATCCTAAGAAGTAGAAACCAATAAGTGGTTTTCTCAGTTAAAACAGCCCAGTTGAAATCAGGGTTGGATTGAATATCACAGCGGTGTGAAAGTGAGTGAAAGGAAGTTGTTTGTGACAGCCTGATGGCTCCCCATGATAAGGCACTGATCCCCATCTTTAATAATAACCAATAATAAGCACACTGCACGACTCTCTTTTACTTCTAATATTATGGGTAAAATTGTGCAGGCTGAATCAA
This sequence comes from Aethalodelphis obliquidens, assembly GCF_003676395.1. Lineage (NCBI taxonomy): Eukaryota > Metazoa > Chordata > Mammalia > Artiodactyla > Delphinidae > Aethalodelphis > Aethalodelphis obliquidens. Next base: position 4,950,287 of record NW_020838028.1, on the reverse strand, counting down.
ATGCAATTACTGCTTAAGGAAGAATGGATGAAAACCCACAGCTCCTACACATTAAAAAGATTCAGTGGGTGAAAGACCTAAAAGGGGAAGATGTAATAATGTTTTTTATGATTATTACTTCCATTGTTATTATTTTGGCTTGGGTTTTTGTAATTATTATTATGATAATTACTTTTTTATTGATACTTCTCGTTACTTTTATCTTGAGACAGAAACAATAACTGCCCAGCTCTCCTTGTAAAAGTGCCAAGGGAGTAGTTGGAAGTAATGATGAAAAAATCTTTTTCTTTTATATTAGTTCTGCCATAAAAGAAGTGGTTACTCTTTCTATAAAAGAGTAAAATAAAGTCATATATTTTTTCCAAAGCTGTTCACTCAAATCTGGAAGTAACTTTTTGTTCCTTATGAAAAGGCATACTTGAGTGATTATCAATCAAATCTTCTGAACTTCCCTTCTTCATATAATATGCAGAGTTAATAAAGAGGCATGGCCCCTGTTTCTGTGCCTGGGTCCCATTTTCCCCCACGTTCCGGTGCTTCGTTGACTCCGTTGATTAAAGAGCTCACATAGCAGGGTTTCATGTGACCAGTGTTTTTCAGGAGGAGAAGAACAGGGATTAATTGATCTTTTGTCCCTGAATAATACTAGATGATAGAAATTTAATAGGAACTGGTAGATTTCAATATCACCAGGAAGCCATAGAGAACTTGACATTTCAATTTGTTTCTGAATCATTCATACAGGAGAAAAGCCAGGAATATACATACGTTAATAAGCTTTCTGACAGAGCAATGAGGAGAGAAGGAGAGAAAGGACTACACAGATCATTCATCCACAGGAGACTCAGCAAGAAATGGGTTTGAGCCGTGTGTAGAGATTTCTTTTCATCCATGTTTACGAGCTGGGAATAAATAAGTGTGTTACTCTGGGGGATTATTCCACTGAGAGCCCAAATTTAAGGTAATGCAGATTTGGGAGATTTTAGGGGACCTGGGCAATTCCTTCACCCCTGCTTCCTCCCCAGCTGAGGCCCCTGTCACCTGCACTGGGCGTGGACAGTGGGTGAAGCTAGTGCCCTGTGCCCCAGTACAGTCCTCCTGCATCCTCCCTCAGTGCCCAGCCCCCTCTAGTCACAGCAGGAAGCAACCTAGATAACCTTCTCTTTTCCAGACAATAGTGACTTGTGTCACCTCCGGGTGGGGGGGGATTGAGCTTAATTATCAAGAATGACCTAATTACAGGTGTTCCTGCACCCTGCAGCCCAGTACCTGACAAGTCCTGCTACAGAGGACAGTGCCTCCTGCAAACACCTGGATGCCACAGGGTGTACTCATTAGAAAATAATAGCTTCTAATCTAAATAAAGATATAGATTTTTCCTAACTTACCTTTCAGAGCACCTAGATAAGCCCTCCTTAACTAATCTTGATAATAGACATTTTAGAAAATTTTGCCTTAAGGTTCTTGGTAAAGAGTGAGGGTAAAGAAAGTCCATTCAAGTATTTTTTATGTAAAAAATTAATGTGCACACAACTTTTTAAGAAAAAAAATTTGAATAAAGAGAGGTTTGCCACACATACATGTGAACACCCACCCTTGTTAAACTCAAAAAGATGAAAAATGGACAATTAGACCACATCCATTTAAGATGTCTCCATCATGGGAACTAATAAACCATTGATGCCATCTCTGGCTTTATGAGCTGTTTACACCTGGGGCAGCCTATGTGGATGGTAATTAATCATCATACATCACCAAGCTCCACTCACTGCCTAACAGATGAACACTCTGCAACCGTCATGGTTTCCCCACATTTCTTCATCTGTGAATTCATTTAACCTTCAGAATACTGCACAATTGAGTGATTCTGCATCTCAAGTAACTTTTCCTTCATTTTGACTTTTTGTTTGAATTAACATTAGCCAGGTGTAGTAAGAAAAATAATGCCCACCTACCCGCAAGTTGTTTGCATTCTCATCCCCAGACTCTGTGAAGATGTTTCCTTATATGGAAAAACAATTTTTGCATATGTGAGTAAATTAAGGATCTTGAGATAGAGACAGTATCCTAGACTATCTTGTTGAGCCGAGTGATGTAATCACACGGGTCCTCACGAGAGAGAGGCAGAGGGAGATACTATGACCAAAAAGGAGCAGGTGATGTAGGTGATGTGATGCCGGCAGCAGAGACTGGCAGAAAGCATGTTGAAGATGGAGGAAGGGACCACAAGCCAAGGAATGTAGTTAGCCACGAAGCTGAAAAAGGCAAGAAAATGGATTCTCCCCTCGTAGCTTCCAGAAAGAGCCAGCCCTGCCAACATCTTGACTTTAGCCCAGTGAAACTGATTTCAGACTTCTGACCTCCCAAACTGTAAGATAATAAATTTGTGTTGTTTTAAGCCCCTAAATTTGTGGTAATCTCTTACAGCAGCAAAAGGAAACTAACATGCCAGACAAATGTTTTGTTATCATGTGAACAAATGCCCTTAAAATTAGGAGGACGTTTTTAGCCTCCTATGATGTATATTATCTGGGAAGCATGTAAATGGCATTCAGGATAAAAATGAAAACAACCCATCTCATAATTATATGGATTATTAATCAAAAAGTATTTACTCAATACCTACTTTGTAGAATACATTGTATTGTGAGAGACAGTTGCATAAGTACATTGCCCTTGAAGAACTTTTTTAAAATGGTAGGAAAGCTAAACATGTATAAAATTAAATAACTTTGAGTATTGTTTTCAAATCACCTGTTAATATCCAAACTATTTTCTGGAATATAGTAGGAGCTATACATATTCTATTGCACTATATAAATTAAGTTCATGTGATGTAAAACAACAGTGCAAGTATTGCTGTGAAACAGCCTGTGATTAGCTGTGAAATTGTTGTTATTTTAATTAATAGCTGAGGAACAGAGAAAGAGAAGGAAGAAGAAAAGGGAGGAGAGAGGAAGAGAGGGATGGAGGGAAGGAGGGGGAGAGGGAGAGAGGAAGGTGGGGAAAGGAAGAGAATTCTACCATCTGGCTTTCCAAACAGACTGGACTAGAAGGTGAGTGAACTTCTCAGGGGAGGGCCTACAGGTGTACCAAGATTTGGCTGTTAGTGGTGCATGTTCAGGCCCTCAGTTTACTCAAGGCTCATTGGGTCCTAGAAGATCACCAGGTTTGGAGGTTGTATTTGAGAATCCTAAATTTTAAAGAAAGGTTATGCATCTGAGTCTGTACATTTCACTTGATGCTGCTGCAGGGGGTACAAGCTGAAAAATCCAATCACAAATAAACCAACATCAGGACCCTGTTTGGTTCAGAACTCAGATGGCAACCGTAAAGTTACTATGCCTGGGGAGTGATTAAAGCCAAGGGCAGGACAGGAAAATAAGACAGTGATGACAAAACACTTACAAATGATACAAGCACATAGATGCAAGAATGAAGGACGGGAGCATAGGAAAGGATAACACCAACTTCCACGTCCAGAAGTTGGTGTCCAGAAGAAGACAGTGTGGCAAAAGGTAACTGAGCATGGGCAGCTGTGAGATGATTACAGAACAGGCATCATGAAAGTGACGCAGAAGAAAACAGAATGGGCACAAGAGGAGTCCAGGACTCAGGCCTAAAGCACCTCATGTGTGAGGATGCTGAGTGTGAGTAGTTTGAAAGTTTCTTTGTGAGTTGGTTGGGTGGTAGTTATCTGTGGCCAATCCTCAGAACTAGCTATTTTGTTGGGCTTCAGTATTTGTAGCACGTGGGTCCATAGTTGTGGCTCGCAGGCTCTAGAGCGCAGGCTAATTGTGGCGCTCGGGTTTAGTTGCTCCGCAGCATGTGGGATCTTCCCGGACCAGGGCTTTAACCCTTGTCACCAGCTTTGGCAGGTGGATTCTTAACCACTGTGCCACCAGGGAAGTCCTTGAGCTAGCTATTTTGGCTGAACTTAATCCAAGTCATAACAGCTAACTTTTATTAAGAACTTGCTATTCTAAAGACCACATCTCATTCATTCTCCCCAACAACTCTATGAGGTATATACTGTTATTATCTCCACTTTATAGGCGAGTAAAAGGCAGCATAGAGAAACTAGACAGCTTGCCCCAAATCACGCAAAGAAGTGGTGGATCTCAGATTAATTTTCTCTTCCTGAGCTATCAACGTCATTATCTTAATCCTCATGTTATTTCCAGACCATGACAGGTCATGACTGTCATCAGAACAAGTGTTCTCATCCACTTTCAAATTATACCCCAGAATCTGACCTTTTTTTTTTTTTTTTTTTTTTTACCACCTCCACTGTTACTGCCCTAGTCCACGCCATCATTTAGTCTCACCTGGATTATTAAACTAGCCTTCTAACTAGTCTTCTTGCTTCCATACTTGTCCCTAAATAATCTACTTTCAACACAGCAACCACAGCAATGCTTCTCAAATACACCATACTTCACAAAAGAATCTATCCAAGTAACCATTATGCACATGGAGAAGGGGTGTTCAACACTATCACTCATCAGGAGACTACAAAATTAGACCACAATGGAGTGTCACTGCACCACCACCACAATATCTAAAATGAAAAAGTAGAACAAACCAAGTGTTGGCAAGAATGCAGAGCAGCTGAAATTCTTATATACTAGGTGGGTACAATCGCAGCGGGAAACAATACCTGCTAAAAGTAAGCATACTCAAAAAAAAAGTTTAAGGGAAGCATACTCTATGACCCGACAATCCTACTCTCAGGGGTAGATCTTACCAAATGTATATGTACATTCACCTGAAGGTACATAAGAACATTCAGAGCAGCACTGTTTATAATAGCAGAAAACTCCAGAAAAACTCATAAATTCTTCTATAACTGAATGGATAAATAAGATCCATGGTATTTGATTGTGCCCCATAGTCACATACATACAGCAATGGGAATAAACGAAGTACAGCTACATGAATCTCACAATGTTGAATGAAAAGAGCCAGACACAAAATAGGACATACTATTAGATTCCAGAACTAATTCTTTATGTTAGAAATCAGAGTAGAGGTTATCCTTGTGGAGGGGGAAAGGTTTGTGACTGGAGAGAGGACACAGAGGAGATTCTGGGGTGCTGGGAGTGGGTTTCTTGAGTTGGAAGCTAGTTACACACATTGACTCTTCACTTTGAGTAAACTCACTGAGCTGTATACCTATGAACATTTACATATGTAATATATTTATATTTAATATATGAGATATACATCATATAAATATTATTCAGTAAAAAGTTTGCAAAATAAATATATGTCATATCATCTAACTTCAGTGTTCAAAACCCCCAAAGACTTCCAATCATATTAGTAAAGGCCAAAGTTCCACTGTGGCTTCAAAGGCCTTGCTTGATCACCATCACCCATGTCTGATCTGACCTCCTATGACTTCCCCTCGCTCACTGTGTGCTAACAATACATGCCCCCTTGCTCTTGCCTCAGCAACATTACACTTCCTGTTCTCTCTGCTCTACCCCCAGTTATCTGCATGGCTTGCTCCCTCCTCTCCCTTAGGTTTTGTGTAAACGTTATATTTACAGTGAAAAATTTCCTAACCACATGTCTGAAATGACAAGCCCTCCCTAGGATCCATTTTAACAAAAAATCAGGGGGAGTCAAAACCTGTTAGCTCTAGATTCCTGTGTGATCTCATGAAACATGAGTCCAAAATGGTGACCCAAAACATTTTGGGATGTGGTAAAATTTAAAGCTTAGAAATTTCTTATTTCTTCAAAAAGAATCCTTAACTCTAATAAAACCATATGGTGAGACAAGAGTCTGACTGTAAGGTCTGCTAGTAAGGAGAGATCAATAGTTATCTGAGGCACAAAATAACTGAGGTCACAGTCTCAAAACCTAATTGAGATCGAAACAGTTTATCTTCCTGCATGAATATCTTAATAACAACCCTCATATATTGAGTTGGCCAAAAAGTTCATCCATTTTTTCTGTAAGATGGCTCTAGATTGTATTGTGACAGCTGTCATATCAGTGTGCATTTTTTAAAAAATCAAAATTGGTGAATTTTTGTGTAGCCATTTTAATATTGAAGATGGAAGAAAAAAGCAACAGTTTCAGCATATTATGCGTTATTATTTCAAGAAAGGTAAAAACGCAACTGAAACACAAAAAATGATTTGTGCAGTATATGGAGAAGGTGCTGTGATTTATCAAAGCTGTCAAAAGTGACTTGTGAAGTTTCGTGCTGTAGATTTCTCGCTGGACGATGCTCCACGGTCAGGTAGACCAGTTGAAGTTGATAGCGATCAAATTGAGACATTAATTGAGAGGAATCAGCATTATACCACACGGGAGATAGCCAACATACTCAAAATTTGCAAGTCAATCACTGAAAATCACTTGCACCAACTTGGTTATGTGAATCGCTTTGATGTTTGGGTTCCACGTAAGTTAAGCCAAAAAAACCTCTTGACTGTATTTCTGCATGCGATTCTCTACTTAAACTTAACGAAAACGTTCCATTTTTAAAACAAATTGTGACAGGCGATGAAAAGTGGATGCTGTACAATAAGGTGGAAAGGAAGAGATCGTGGAGCAAGTGAAATGAACCACCACCAACCACACCAAAGTCCAGTCTTCATCCAAAAAAGGCGATGTTGTGTATATGGTGGGATTGGAAGGGAGTTCTCTATTATGAGCTCCTTCCGGAAAACTAAACAATTAACTCCAACAAGTACTGCTCCCAATTAGGCCAACTGAAAGTGGCACTCGATGAAAAGCATCCAGAATTAGTCAACAGAAAGTGCATAACCTTCCATCAGGGTAACACAAGACCGCGTGTTTCTTTGATGACAAGGCAAAAACTGTTACAGCTTGGCCAGGAAGTTCTGATTCATCTGCTGTATTCACCAGACATTGCATCTTCGGATTTCCATTTATTTCAGTCTTTACTAAATTCTCTTAATGGAAAAAATTTCAATTCCCTGGAAGACTGTAAAAGGCACCTGGAACAGTTCTTTGCTCAAGAAGATAAAAAGTTTTGGGAAGATGGAATTATGAAGTTGCCTGAAAAATGGAAGAAGGTAGTGGAACAATACGGTGAATGCATTGTTCAATAAAGTTCTTGGTGAAAATGAAAAATGTGTCTTTCATTTTTACTTAAAAACCAAAGGAACATTTTGGCCAACCACATAGCACAGCTGATTCTAAAAGGCTGAATAAACACCCAGTGAAGATATTTGGCCTTCAAAATATTTAAGGCCCTCTCTGAATGATCAACTCTATCTTTGCTCTTATTAATCCCTAAAACCTGGTCCAGTCTCTGGACAGAATGCAATTTGTCCCATATTTAAAATGGAAATTGCTTAACCTTTCACAGTTAAAATACCCCTCCATTATTTCAGCGAGGGGAAGAGAAAACAAGGGAAGAGACATTCCATCCAAAGTGCAGTGGTTTCCTGCTTGAATAATCTCAAACCCAGCCCCTCAGGCTATCGTGGTCTATGAGGAGCAGATGGATTCACCTCAAAATGGACCCATTCTGGACCACTGTTAACAATTGACAGTCTTCATGAGAAATCTGCTAAGGATTACATTCAATTATTGCAACTTTTAACCATCTTTCCTCAAACTTTGACTCTGTGCTCCTGAGTTAGAGGATGTCAGATTTTTCTTTTTATCTCACTTTGAACTGAGGTCCCAAGACAATAGAAACACATGACTCCCACATTCCAAAATGAACTACTTGATCACCTATAAGATTTACAAAAGAAGTGCTCAAGAAAATTGTACGACCCTTCACTGACCACCTTCATTCAGTCTATAAAATTTGCTGGCAAAGATAAGAATGGAGATGGAAATTTTAAGTTGTTTATAGTCACCTCCTGAATTTGGGTGAGATGATGGAAAAACCGATTGAACTACACTCAAAATATCAATAGACAACCAAGAAACATAATTTAAAGAAAAAAACAAGACAAATGAGAAAAATAAAGAGGAATGAGTAGAACACTAGATTTCAGCAGAAATAGCAGTTAGGCAGCATAAAAGGACTTTTCAATATGTTGAATATCCTCACAGACATTTGAAAACAATTTGCATCCAGAAAACAAGAACAGGCTGCCATAAGGAGAGAATCAGAAAACAAGAATTAAATGTTAAAAACAAGAAATAAGTGTGAAAACAAGAAGTAAATGTGAAACAAGAATGTGCGGCAAAAATTAAATGATAAAATTTTAAATGCAATAGAAAGACTGGAAGAAAAAGTCAAGGAACTCTCCTAGACTATAAAATAATAATAAAAAGAAATAAAGGGTAAGAGAAGAGCAGAAACACAGAGAATCTGTCAAGACATCCAATACTGAGGTTCTAATAAAATAGGGAAAACAAAGAGACAGAACTTGAGAAAATTGCCTAAAGCTAAAGAAAGAAATGCTTCTTTAGACAGAAAGTCTAGTAAATGCCAAGAACCTCCACCTAGACACAGCCTCATGGAATCTCAGAACACCTTAGACAAAGATCCCAAAGACTTTCAGAGATATAAACATGTCTAGAAAGAAATAAAAATTATATTGGATTCAGAATTCCATTAATAATAATAGATGTTAGAAGATAATGAAAACTTCAAATCAATGCCTTCCATAGTTTTAAGAAAAAATACTCTAACTCCAAGAGTCTAGAATTCTAGACTCAGTTTATACTATTAATCAAGCGGGGAACAAAATAAAGATACTCAACAACAAAGAAATGTTTACCTCTCAGGCAGTCTCTCTAAAAAACTTACTTGAGGTTGTGCTCCAACAAAATGAAAAATATTCACTCTTTTTAGATCCAAGAACAAAAAGGTATGAGATCTCCCACCCCACACACACGTAAAGAATGTATCTAACCCACAAGTGGCATAGAGAGTAATATTAGGCTGATGACCGTACCGCTGGCATGAAGGGCAGCTAGCCAGAATCAAAGCAGGAGATGAGGGAAAGGGGTACCAGGCTAAAAACCATAAAGAAAAGAAGACAATAGCCTTAGCATAAAGTTAACATATAGTATGGTTAGAAAGTTGGATTATTTTGGTGATAAATTGAAGGCATTTGCTTACTTCTCTCATTTACAAAAAGAAAGAAACATCAGAAAACTTAAAAACTATATGAGAAACCTGATGGCAAAATGAAAAGCAAATTAAAATGTGGTATTCTCTGGTAAACTATGAGAATTTATTTACCCTTAATTGTCTTAACATTTAAGCCTTACTTGTCTTAACTCCTGGGTGCACAGATCTAGCAAAATAGCATGGGCTTTCCTGGTGGCTCGGTGGTTGAGAATCCACCTGCCAATGCAGGGGACATGGGTTCAATCCCTGGTCTGGGAAGATCCCACATGCCGCAGAGCAACTAAGCCTGTGCGACACAACTACTGAGCCTGCGCTCTAGAGCCTGTGAGCCACAACTACTGAGCCTGCACACCACAACTGCTGAAGCCTGCGTGCCACAACTACTGAAGCCCACGCGCCTAGAGACCATGCTCTGCAGCAAGAGGAGCCATCGCAGTGAGAAGCCCGCACACCGCAACGAAGAGTAGCTCCCGCTCACTGCAACTAGAGAAAGCCCGGGCGCAGCAACGAAGATCTGATGCAACCAAAAATAAATAAATTAAATAATTTTTTTAAAAAATAGCATGAATCTCCTTCCCTGGGGTTCAAACCATTTTTGATTCTATGGTGAATAGTATATTAACATGTCATGCTAATATAATGCTCTTAATTCATTTTGTAGTTTTTGGATAACTTATTAAAGCATGAAAATACATAGTTACAAAATAGAGTCTAAATGTGAAAGCCCTCAATAGTACAAAATAATGTATCAATCTATATAAAAGAAGGTCATGTGTGATGAAAAGGAGGTGATGTGAGGGGAAGATAGGAAAGGAAAATGTGAGTGTAATCATTTCCTCAATATCTTTCCTAGTGAAAATTTGATGAGTTTTAAAGTTGATAGATTAAGAAATAAAACTTAAAACAAAAATGGTTATGAGAAGTATTTCTATGGGGCAATGCACTGTAGAGGAGAATTTGGCTTATATTTTTATGATTTTCTGAAAGGTTTCAATTCATTGTTATTTACAATGTATCTGCTATTGCTTTTAGTCATGGGAGAAGCAATTCAGAGAACATGGGTTAAAACAGACTCCAGAGCCAAAACATGGGCTCACATCTCGGCCCTGCCACTTCCTAGCTGTGGGGACTTGGCCAAGTTAAACACTCTGTGCCTCATCTATGAAAAAGGGATAATAACAGAATCACTTCACAGAGATGTTGTGAAGATGAACTTCTTTTTAGTATGAAAATTTTAAAGCATAAACAAGTAAAAACATAGTGGTATCCATATACCTCATGTTTAATTATATTTTATTTCACTTTATTTGTTTCAAATCATTGGGTATTCTTTTAAGAAATAAAATAATACAGATACAGTGAATGCTCCTAACTGATCCCAGTAGACTCCCTCCCTCTTGAAGGAAACCACCCTTAAGAGTCGGGCATGTATCTTTTATATCTTTGTTTTTATATTTTTATTACATTTATATGGACACATGAATAATACATGGCATTGAATATATGTTTATAAGTTACATAAATGATGTTTAACTCTATAGATCTATTTTCAACTTGTTTTTTGTCATGATTTTGAAGTTTATCCATTTTCACATACATAGATGTAGTACAATCATTTTTATCTGCTGTGTGATATTCCATCACATGATTATAGTACAGTGTAGGTATCCATTGTCTACTAATGGGAATTTATGTTTTTCCACTATAATCCCTTTCTGCCTTAAAATATTTTTCTAGCAGTTAATATGAGCACTTGCATATAGTTTGTCCTAACTAATCTCTGTTTGCCTATTGCACTTCCTAGCTACTCTTCCCCATACCACCAGCATGATTTTTCTGTATATAAATTACATCCAACCACTCCTTAAGCACTTTATCATCTCCGAAAATGAAATCCAAGCTCTTTAGCTAGGCGTGTAAGTCTGGCTTTTGCCCAACCTCATTTTCTGCCACTCCCCACTCTCCCTATGCTTCCCACAGGTCAGCCCTGCACACTACTGCAGATTCCTGAAGGCACCCTGCTTTTTGCAGTTACCTATGAGGTCTATGCCTTCTTTTTTTTTTTTTCTTGCCTGGACTGGAAGCCTCCTCTGTCCTCTTCAAGCAGAAATAAATGTTTCCTCTTCTCTGCTCCCATAAGACATTGTGTATAATGCTACTAAAATGCTTACACAATTCATTGTCATTTTTTTCAGGTATGTCCCCTTACTATTCTGTATATTTCTGGGAAGGAGGGTCTGTATTCTAGTCATCTTTGTATCCCCAGTGTACAACAGAGTAGGAGCTTAATAAATGTTCGCTGAAAGAATGAATTGAAGAATGGAACTAATTCTATAGCAATTGAGAACACCTGAGTATTTGTGATAAAGAGAGATGAAGAAAATCTGATGTCTGTGCTTGAAACTGCTCAAAATGGAAACTAGAGGCAAGAGATCAAGTTAAGAAAGGTATTGCAATGTTCTAACAAGGTCTCAGCCTGTGTTGTTGCCTTATATCAAGGGATATGATTTAAATAGTGATATGTCTTAACATGTGTAATACTAAGCTATAACAGGGTCTAATATTAGGCAGGAAGCTGATTGCAGTTACGTTGATGGTAATTTCCTTTCACATGTACTGTGGTGTGCCCCTAAGCCCCATCTTCATTTCCACCATGGGACATGTGTCATTTACAGTTTCCCAACCTTCAAAAAGCTATTCCGTGGCAACAGACTGCAAGCTTCTAAGAAAGGCCTTAAGGCACTCATCCAGGGACTGCTGTGTGCTAATAAATGTTTCTTAAAATGACATGGAAGTTATGTATTAGATGAATTGTGCACTTATTCATAAAGAGATCATTAATTAAACTTTTCTATAAACAAATGTGTCCACATGTATAATATCAACTGAGCAAGAGCTCAGAAAGCTTGTTGTTCATCCTTTACCCACTTTGAGGAACAGACAAAGAGACATGACAGATTTCAGAGCCGGCAGTCCAACAAAGTTCCAATCATAATGCTGGCACTTATGGGCAGTGCATCAGGCTTGGGTAAGTACTTCATGTACATTATTTCATTTAATCTTGACCACAAGTCAATGTCCATGCTTACCAAGTAAGAAACTGAGGCTTAGATGGGTTAAATAATTTGTTTGGGGTCACACAAAACATAGGTGATGGAGTGAGATGTTCACGAAGTTTTTCTGACTCCAGAACCTTTGCTTTTAGCTGCTATTATGACACTGTGTTGGCAGCTGTTTCCACTTCATGTACGGGGCCAAATCCAAGCTAATGTTTTTCATCTTATCCACTGCTCAATTAAGAAAATTACTGCAGTGTGCTTTGGATGCCTAGGCTTCATTTCCTCCTTCCTGACGTATGCTGGCTTTCCCATTGCTGAAGCCAAGGGTTTCCGATGTTCCTTCCATCTGAGTGTTTCCTCTCAGTATAGTCAGGGGCTGGCCTGGAGCAAAGCTCAGCTCAGTCAACCTCTCTCTCCCAGGGCTCTGAATCACCAAAGGGCCTCAAACGCCATAGAAGCCACTGGAGTTAATGCATTCTAGGCCTCAGGTGGGAAGATTACTGAACAGGTCCCATTAAAGAGACCCAGCAGAGATGCCTGGGCTTGTACTTCCTGGCCCTGGTTTTTCATTCTTCCTGTCAATTTTGTGAGAGCTACATATCCTTCTAAGGAATTCTATTTTTGCTTAAAATATACAGAGTCATTTTCTGTGACTTCTAAACAAATAACTAAATTAACCGAGTTCATCTCTAATTCCTAGGAATATTTCCCTTAAATGTCCCCTTATGGAGAACAACATACAATGAGTACCATAAGGCAGACAAATGCACTTAATACAACACTCAAAACTGTGTCAGAGGACTTCCCTGGCGGGCCAGTGGTTAAGACTTTGCCTTCCAATGCAGGGGGTGCGGGTTTGAACCCTGGTTGGGGAGCTACGATCCCACATGCCTCAGGACCAAAAAACCAACACAAGAAACAGAAGCAATATTGTAACACATTGAATAAAGATTTTTAAAATGGTCCGCATCAAAATAAATAGAGTAAGTCCACATCGTGAGTGTCCTGTTATGATTTCAAGATCATAATCTTTCCCACTATGACGGCAGACTGCCCCCTCTCCCAATGCTAGAAGAGAATCCGGCACCTATACCTCCCCTGACCTCCTAGCTTCTTTGTTGAGCAAGGTACTGAGACTCTAGACTGTTGCCAGCTGCTTTGAACTAGGGGAAAATATAAGAGAAACAGTGGTCATGAGCTCAACTCTAAAGGTCTTTGAAAGTGGTATAGGAAGACCGAATATAACTTGTATGTTAAGAAGAATGAATCAGTGTAGTGATTTAAAATAAAATAAATGACAAAAAACATCTCAGAAGTTAGACTGGGAAAAAGAGGCAAGAAACAGACAAATGGACTGTGTGCAGGATGGTAGGGACCATGAACAGGAAGCCTCTTGGTGTCAGGATACAGCAAAGAGTGGATATGAGAGCCAGGGGTAGGAAACTGAGGATCCCACTCTGTATCAGGGCGTAGCTATCACAAATGACACTTTGCTCCCATCGGTTAGGAAATCACTATATAATGACTGGAACATATGGGTGGAATATAGAATAAAAGACTGCAAGGACAAATACCAATATTTTAACAGTAGTCATTCCAGGCAATGAGATCATAGGTGATTTTTATTTTATTCTCTATATTTTCTGAATTTTTCAATAGTCAGTGTTCAATTTTTCTGAATTCTTCAAATGTTCTGCAATGAGAATTTTTTTGTGGGGGGCACTCTATAATATCTAATAAACTGGTTCTGGAACTCTGGAATCACCTAGCACATCAGGGTGACTTGGAGATGATAACTCTCTGTGGAAAGCTCTGTAATACCCACTTGCCTAATACCCATTTTTCCTTTAAGTGGAAAAATAAATTACGCCAGAACCTGTATTTCCCCTAATCCCATCCTTCAGCCCTCCTCCCAGGCATCTGCTGATAAAGTTGGCCAATTCACCGATCCTCAACATTTACTCCGTCAGTACCGATAGAATGAGTTCTCCCTGAAATAGTTGTCATTCAATACAGGAACGGGACCTTGCTGTGAACAAATTTCCTGGAGTTTCTACAGCCTTCATTCATTCAACAAACATTTATTTGGAACTTGCAGTGGTTGAAGAAAGTTAACTTTTCTCTGTTACATGGAGTAAGTACGCTGCTCTTTGTTCTATGTAGGTGGCCACTGCAAAGGCCAGAAAGAAAAACAATTTATTTCCTTTCATGAAAAAGAGAGGCAGGATTCATGGTGTGAGATAAAGAAGAGGTCCATTATGTATTATTTGTCTTGTGGGCTGCCCGTGCTCAGTTGAACATAGTAGAAGCCCTCTTATCTGATAAAATGGGACTAATATTTGGTGGTCCTGATGATTATAATTCTGCATCATTCCTAAACGACCACACCTAGAATGCATGTTTACCACTGACATTTTGCTTTTTTGAAAGTGTAACAAAAGAACATCAAGATGCTTGCAAAGTTCCTGAGTATAACGAAATCTTTTCCAATTGTCTTACCTACACTTAACTCAGTAGATGTTCTTTTACAGTGATTCATCTTTGTCTTTCATCTGCATTGTTATTCAACAAGAACACTCTGCTTCACTCTTCTAAGTATCCATTTTAGTAATATTTAATTTAATAACATATTTATAATAATAAGTACAGTGGACACAAACAAGTTTAGAAACAAACAAAACTGATTCTTGGGTAAGAAACCATTTGCTTGAGTGGAGCCCACAGGCCCTGGCAGCCTTGGGCATCAGTCAAAGGGAGAGTGGATTAGGCAGGTCAGGTGTACAAGTGGCACTGGTTATGGAATTCCTATTGACCATGCTTCTGGCCTTGTAACTACCTATTCCCCTACCTCACAGCTGACTCTGCTATTCACTCTCTAACTCCTAGCAACTGAAGAAGAGATTGCAGAAACTGCCCAGACCAGAAGTTGGCAAATTATGTTCCATTGGCCGAAGCCAGCCCACTGCCTGTTTCCATAAATAAAGTTTATTGGAATGCAGCCATGCCCATTGTTTACCTACTTTCTTTTGCCCTGAAAGGTCAGAGTCAAGTGGTTGTGACAGAGACAGTATGGCCCACAAAACCTAAAATATTTGCTGTCTGACCCTTTACAGAAAGTTTGCCTACCCCTTGTCCAACCCAACCAAAAAATGAGTCATAGGCAATAGTGTACCAGTAAAAGTTAAACAGCTGGCCCTCTGGAGGAAAAAGTCCTTATTTGTAGCAGATACTGATTTCCATAGTGTGAGCACTGCCACCATTTCAAGCTACCCCTGACTTTGGAGTTGGGGAGAGATGTCACACTAGAGATAGTCTTTTGCTTGTCTGTTTTAATTTTTTATTGAAACGACGATCAAATCAAATCAAACACAGTGACCATTTTAATCAAACTTTTACTGTGAAAGTATAAAAATACAATCAAAATTTCAAACAGTATCTTTTACACAGGCTTTACCAAATTCATGCCAGAAAAACTCTCAAAACCAAACTATAAATGATGCCCATACACTATGATATGAACACAGTAACCAAAAGTTCACATTTTTAAATGCACTGATCTTTCCCTCAACAGAGCAGCATACTCTACACATTTTCCCAATTTATCCCTCATCTTACAAAAAACTAAAGTCACACTCTCAAGCCAGTGCAAGCCTGTTCCAGCACACTACTGAGTACAGAAATCAGCTTAAATGGAGGCTGTAAATAAGGAAGGAACAATAAACCCTGGATTCATATAAGACCTTTCTTGAAGCTCCAGGCCTAAGATCCCACAAAGAGCCTACCTCTAGTTCCGTCTCTAGCTGCATTTATAACATATTCTGAGTGCTTACATTTTATCTGGGACTGTTCTTTATGTACAGTACTTTACACATATCAATTATTTTAACTCTCACAATAACCTTCTTTTCTTAAGGTAAGTACAATCATTATGCCCATTTACCAGATGAGAACGTTTGAAACAAAGAGAGGTTGTGAAATTTGACCTAGAAAAGAAGTTTTTGAGAAACCTGCACAGCAAAGCAGTTGATTTGGAATATTCCCTCCATTTTCAAGTCATGCTCCTGCAGTCTTCTATCCTTTTCCATTGTAATGAAGATCAAAAATGTTAATGCACAGGTATTTCCTTCCCAATTCAAAAGAAGAAGGCTCATTTGTGTTTTGGGTTGTGTTCATCAAGAAAACTGAAAAAAATTCTGGAGAAACTACATTCATGAGAAAAGCGGCAAAGGACAGAAGGGGGTGGGAATAGAACCTCAGGGAAAGAGAAAGATAGCAGCCAGCACAAGCTGAGCCTTTAAAGACTCTGTGGACGAGATAGGGAGAGATTGGGGGTAGCTGCCATACTGTGATATGCAAGGTGCTAGGGAGATGCGAAAGAGGATTTTAGGTAGTTTTGCTCTATGTAAAAGAATTTCCATTAGGACCCTTGTTAAGGGACATAAGTGAAGTCTAAACGAATTTTCTTGTGATTTTTTGGATATTAGGCTAATGTTTTTTTAATGCAGCACAGTGTTGAGACAATTCAAAATGTGCTAAGATTAATATGTTACCCTGTTAAAGCTAAAACTAAAGAGAATGAAGTCTTTTTCTTTAAAAGACAAAACAGTTGGGTTGTGGCTTTTATTACCCACAATAATGAATCATCCATCAGTCCACCCAGTACAGAGAGCAGAGTAGACAGACTCCAGGACTTGGTGGGTGAGCCAGTGAAGCCCACTGTCTCCAATGGAACCCCATCAAAGGAACAGAACAGAGCCCACATGTGTCAGGGGCTACAAAGGTGACCAAGTCCCAGTATGTCTCCATAAGAAGTGCACCATCTGGCAGGAGAGACCAGACATATAATGACAACTATAAATAGGTGCTGTAATAGTACTATATCCAGTGGTACGTGGAAGAGCCTCTGCGTTCCTGCCTTCACACCCTTCCGCCTTTGTACTGCATGTTGGTGTTTGCTACCTGTGCAGGGCCAGGCTGCTAACGCCAGTCACAGCTAGCCTGATTTTTAAAAGGCATAAAGTTGGGAGCATTTCTTTTACAGGCACCATCTCTCCATTCTAAATCTTTTCCTTCTTTATTGGGACCTTCTTCCTACTTCCCTCTGACACCTGCTTGGGACACAGCTGTGTGGGGATGTGATGCTTAATAATATGGCAGCCAAGTTGTGAGCATGAAGAAGATATCAGAGGCACCTACCCAATGTCCTGACATGGCAGGTCCCCTGAATGAACCAACTATAGATTCACCACTTTCCAGATTTCTTATGTGAAAGAATTGTCTCTATTATTTAGCCACTTGAATTCTGGTTCTGCAATTTACTAGCTGTGTGACCTTGAACAAGCTATTTAACCTCTTTGTACCTATTTCTTCATTCAAATAATGTCAATAGCAATACCATTTACCTCATAAGGTTGTTGTGACATTTCAATGAGTTAATACATGTCAACAGTAGATTTCCTAAATAATAGTTAAATATTAGTTATTAATATTATTTACATTATTAGTTGGGTATTTTGCTGCTTATAGGCATAAACTCTTCCTAAATGATACATTTACCTAAAGATGTGATAGAGGCTCCCAACGTTATTTTGCAAGATTTCCAGATACCATTCTGTAACAGAAGTCAGTGAGTATTTATTGAGCCCTTCCTAAGGACAAGTCTCTGTTCTAGAAACCAAAGGAATGAATCTGTGGAACTGGGATTTACAGACTCACTGTATCAATGGGAGAGGTATTTGGGAGGGACAGAGGACTGCTCCTGCTAGATCTTGGTATCACCTATGGGTACACAGCTCCCTTAGGATGTAGAGAGTTGATATATGCTTTGCCCTATACTTGGCTATGAGTTGGTAATGACATGGTTCTCCACTCACAGATCACAAACATCCCACTTAAACATCCAGGCACAGATGATGCCTCTACAGCACATTTCATACATTCTTTTTACTGTATGAAGTTTTACTGTGATCCCGTTACCTTCTACCACGGTATCACTCTGTTCCCACCAACTTTCACTCTTGGTTCCAAATATTGCCTTCCTTTTTTCCAGCTTATATTACAGAACATCATGCATCAACATCCAATACAGATGGTCCCCGACTCATGATAGTATGACTTACAATTTTTTTGACGACAATGGTGCTAAAGCTATACACATTCAGTAGAAACTATACTTGGAATTTCGAATTTGGATCTTTTGTAGGGCTAGCGGCATGTGGTACAGTACTCTCTCTTGTCATGCTGGGCAGGTGAGCAGCTGCAGCTCCCAGTCAGCCAGGTGATCACGAGGGTAAACAACTGATACATTTACAACCATTCTGTACCCACACAACCATTCTGTTTTTCACTTTCAGTACAGTATTCAATAACTTACACAAGATATTCAGCATTTTGTTATAAAATAGCTCTTGTATTAGAGGATTTTGCTCAACTGTAGGTTAATGTAAACGTTCTGAGGTAGGCTTGGCTAAGCTACAATGTTCAGTAGGCTAGGTGCATTAAATGCATTTTCTTTTTTTTCTTTAAAAATATTTTTTTAGGGCTTCCCTTGTGGCACAGTGGTTAAGAATCTGCCTGCCAATGCAGGGGACACGGGTTCGAGCCCTGGTCCGGGAAGATCCCACATGCCGCGGAGCGGCTGGGCCCGTGAGCCATGGCTGCTGAGGCTGCGTGTCCGGAGCCTGTGCTCCGCAACGGGTGAGGCCACAACAGTGAGAGGCCCGCGTACCAAAAAAAATATATATATATATTTTTTTTTAATTAATTAATTTATTTTTGGCTGCATTGGGCTTTCTCTAGTTGCAGAGAGTGGGGGCTACTCTTTGTTGTGGTGCGCAGTCTTCTCATTGTGGTGTCTTCTCTTGTTGTGGAGCATGGGCTCTAGGCACGTAGGCTTCAGTAGTTGTGGTATTAGAATTCAGTAGTTGCGGCACAAGGGCTTAGTTCCTCCGCAGCATGTGGGATCTTCCCGGGTCAGGGCTCAAACCCATGTCCCCTGAATTGACAGGTGGCTTCTTAACCACTGCGCCACCAGGGAAGTCCTAATGCACTTCAACTTATAATATTTTCAACTTATGATGGTTTATCGGATGTAACCTCATCATAAATCAGGGAAGATCTGTAATCTCAAAGAGCCTTGTTCTCTGCCCCCAGGCCATTCCATTTTAACCACAGCATGTGGCCTTGAATCTCCTGCTGGAAGTTAGAAAAAGATACTGGCCTTCGAGCCAATTGGCTTTGGGTTCAACTGTTTTAACAGAGAAGTAAATTTAACATCTTGGGCCAAATTTGTTTCCCGTTCTGTTTTGGCATCCTTGGGCTTACATTTTTACAGGCTGGGATCCAGCAACGGACCTGACGGGATATCTTAGCAGTGGCAGCTGTTGCTGCTAGATTAGATTTCTCCCAACCTCTGATGACTTGTCAATGCATCTTTTGTAGGAGTCTTGTCAGTTTCCTTCCGCTTCAGCCCATGTCTTTATAGCCACCTTATCAATGCTACATGATTCTTTCTTTCCTTATTCCCTTTATTCCAAGAATTACTTTTTCCCCTGGTCATTTGCTTTCTTCTAAATAGTTTAAATTTTCTTTGGCAGCTGCAAGAATAAATCTACCAAGGCCCTTGTCTACTCTCATGTCCTCCCAGTGGGAGGTCACTTCCAGAGCCCCGGCAGGAGGTGCTCCCCTAAGCACATGGGCTGCTCACCTCGGATTGTCTGGGGCTGCCGTGTTCCTGAACATGACTTGGTGTTAGCAGGTCTGCTCCATTTCACTGCTGATGAGGGGATCAGGCTGATTCCTGCTCACTCCAACCCTCACCCATGGCTCACAGGCCTTATTCTTACCCCCCGCTGGTAATTCTCAGTGCTAAACTGAAGTAGGTTATCAACTGGTAGGCATATTGAACATTCCTTTTCGTTCTGGAGATCTCAAAAATAAATAATGAGGCCCTAGGTTAATTAACCTGACAATCCACCAGAGCAGGGATTCCCAGGCAAGTGACAACACTTTTTGGCAAGACGACCCAGCTCTTTTACACTGCAGCCCCTGGTTTCCAGGAAGTAAGGAAACGGTTAACACTAATCCACCTGGGAAATGACTTCTGAGTCTGTCTTCTCAGAGTATTGTTTTTTGGAAGTGGTCAAGTTAGGATAAATGTGGAATTCATCCTGTGTCTGTCTGGTTTGCTGTGCAAGCCCTGGTCCAAGAGGCATCCCCTGGGCTGAAGGAGCTGTGAAATGGCATGCAGGCCTTGGGCTTTCACGTTTAGTGTGGTAAAAAATGATGGTGGGAAATCACCTGTACCATACATATAGCTCCATGAAGGGGAGGGGAGAAAGGAAACGGCGTGCTTCAGTAGCTGCCAGGACTTCCAATGAATTGAAGATGCCCCACTGCTGCGTCCTGCCCTGCACCCTTCTATAAAGCTAAATAAATATGGTAGTAGATTAAAGCCAGTCGTACCTTGTGCATTTGATTGTCAGCTTGAACTGATGCCAACCACTGTGGAGTGCAGAGGAGCAATTCAGCTATAAGGTACTCTATATATTTAGAAAATTGTTTGTATTAGAAAAGGATGAAGCATCAATGACATAAGAACACCCTGGTTATACCCGTTACATACCAGGTTATTCGTTTCTATTGTCCTCCTGAGTTTTCTGCCCAGGAGCTCCCACTGCCCACGTCTCCACACTTCAGGGTGAGGCTGTCTGTCAATGATCTCCACAGCCAAAGTCAGGTTCTCTCACAGATCTGACAGTCCTGTGTCCTTCCTCAGAGACCAAGTCTAATCTATGGAGCTTCCTCTTCCACCCTGCTCATTCCATCTTGATCCCAGTTTCCTCACCTCTAAAATGAAGAAAGTAAGAATGATAAAGAAAATAACATCGAACTGGAAATAAATTATTCCAGTCACTGTTTTAATACAATTTGATTCACACAATTCTTTCAACATTTCTAAACTCTAACTTGACATTTGTAGAGAATAAGTGCCTCAAAGGCAAGATCCATGTATTCTTTTATTCAGTTTGTATGAATATAATACCAAAATCAACTGGTATTAAGATAGTGGCCAGGGCTTCCCTGGTGGCGCAGTGGTTGAGAGTCCGCCTGCCGATGCAGGGGACACGGGTTCGTGCCCCAGTCCGGGAAGATCCCACATGCCACGGAGCGGCTGGGCCCGTGAGCCATGGCCGCTGAGCCTGCGCGTCCGGAGCCTGTGCTCCGCAACAGGAGAGGCCACAACAGTGAGAGGCCCGCATACCGCAAAAAAAAAAAAAAAAAAAAAAGATAGTGGCCAGAGCCAGTGTGCGGGAGGGAGGGAAAGTGTTTGGCTTTTGTTTGGGTTTTTAGTTGATGAAGCCATTGGGCTTCTGCTATTATCATGCCAATAGTCTTTTGGGAGATTGAATAAGGTACCTGTCCATGGCTGGTGGGCATTTTCTTCAAGACTCTCAATATAATAATAATAATTTAAAAAAAGCCAAATGGAAATGATGCTAGATAATGACCAAGCTGGAAGAATCGGTCCCAGTCAAAGCAATATCAGACAGGTTCCATTTTCCCTTTGTCAATAGCAAATTAAGTAGTTCTTCAGCTGACCAAACAGCATTTATACCTAAGAAGAAAGAGTAGGGGAGGAAGCACCAACCAGAGTTATTTCCCCTACTCTGTCTCTTTCTTGATGTCTGTCACTTTTACCAATTGCCTACACAGATCATCAGAACTATGCTTTTCAAACTTTTTGACTCCAGGCAACAAAGAAAGATTTATTTCATATCTTGGCCTAGTATGTTTCCCATTTGTTTTTCAATGTAGACTGTGACTCACTGAATTGATTTCACTCCACAAATAGGTTGTATCCTCCAGTATGGAAATCACTGGACCAAATCATGTGAGAACTCTTCAGAAACTGTGTTAAAATTCAGTAATAATACTTACCCAGTGGTAGTTTAGATGATTCCAGGGAAAGCTCAAGGCTTCTACCCTCTCCTTCTTACTTTCCTCTTCCCCCAAGAAGGAAGCTCCTTCTCTGGACCGATCTCATTCTAGGACAAGGCACTAGGACTCAGTCTAGTGAGTAGAGAGTTCTAAGGGATCAAGTGGATGAGTACAGGGTTACATAGAAGAAGAGGAACTTCTGCTGGAAACGTCTGAGACAGACAACTGGAGGCCTCCTCCTTAGGCCTTTGGAAAACTGTCTCATCAGTTTCCCTCTGCTATTCTCTCTGCTGGGGGATATTTTAGGTGGTTCTTCCACACATTGGAGCAGCAATATCAAAACTTTGGGATGGAAGCAGGCAGAGTAGTTCTTTCATCCCACTTGGGTTTTGGCCATCAGCTGGGCCAGAATTGGTATTGTTTCTTAATGTAATATTGTACATGTTTGGGAGTTCTTAATAATTCTATAAACTACTTTACTCAAACTGGCAGAATTCTAGTGAGTAAAGAGGTCTTCACTTCTGGGTTTTCTTGAGTTTCTGTTTACCCTCCACCCCATCCTCAGCTGCTTGAAGGCTGCTGGGGACAGCATTATTGGTATATTGATGTATCTGCCTGGGAAATCATCTTGTAATTATCCTCTGTCTCATTTTTTAAATCACATAATAAATTTTATTCTACAACAAGGGTCAAATCAAACAGGTACAGATGAACAAAAATTAAGAAATTTTACTACCAATTTATTACAGTAAAGAAATGTCTAAAGTGTATATGTGAAGAAGAAACATAACCACAAAAGAAAAATAATTATAACATAAAGTCTCTGCCTCAGTTTTAGTGAAGAAAGCCTTTGTATCTGATGAACTTGAATGTGAGGCAAGCAAGCCAAAGGGAATCTTTTTACTGCCTAAAATATGACATTTGTGGTCTACTAACATCTAAAAATTAAAGATCTATGAGTAATTATGTTACATTGTAAGTTACCTCTATGAACATATCTAAATATAAGACAGCTATCCAGGCTCAAATACTATGCAGTATGACCCAGTTCCACAGGTGGAATAATCCTCTTTGGTTCTGACTCATTCACTGAGGAAAATGTAAGCTCCATGAACATAAGAAGTATGTCTGGGCTTCCCTGTTGGCACAGTGGTTAAGAATCCGCCTGCCAATGCAAGGCACACGGGTTCAAGCCCTGGTCCGGGAAGATCCCACATGCCACAGAGCAACTAAGCCCGCGCACCACAACTACTGAGCCTGCACTCTAGAGCTCGTGTGCCACAACTACTGAGCCTGTGAGCCACAACAACTGAGCCCGTGTGCCACAACTACTGAAGCCCATGCACCTAGAGCCCATGCTCCACAGCAAGAGAAGCCACTGTGGTGAGAAGACCACGCACAGCAATAAAGAGTAGCCCCAACTCACCACAACTAGAGGAAGCCCGCGTGCAACAATGGAGACCCAACACAGCCAAAAATAAATAAATAAATTTTTTAAAAGATACTTTAGGTTAATCAAAACCTTCCTAAAAAAAAAGTATGTCTGTTTTCTTCATCAATGAATTGTCAACTCACCATACAGTGCCTGATTTTAAAAATACATCCACTAAATATTTGTTGAATGAAAAAAAAGACAAATAAATAATAAATAAATAAGTAAGGGTGCTGAGAAGGAAGGAAAGGAGTTGGCTCTAACAACGTGAGACAATAAGCAGGAGATACAGGAGCCTTTATGATGTATTGGACAAGGATCCTTCAGCTATTTCAGACCTGCCACCTATTGCCTCTCCCACCTGCAACGTGGAACCAGAGGAATAGCTGGGCGTCTTGCCCACCTCCACCAACTTCACAGTCCTCTCAATAACTGCAGTAATTGCAAACATTTATTGAACTTTGAGGATATATTGAGTCCAGCTCCAAACACAGAATTAGACTCTGTGTCTCCCTGTAAAGCAAATCCAAAGAGCTACCAAAACACCAGCAAATAATGACTTTTCAACTTAGTATCTCGAGACAAATATGTATATGACCACAAAGGTTAAGAGCTCTGCTCCCAATTACTAAAGAGTGCCAGTCTTCCTCATTTTTAATCATCGGTTTTATTGCTATTTTGTTGTCAGAGTCATCACCAGGGTGCCTAGCTCATTTTTTATACAGTTAATACAGATCTT
Organism: Aethalodelphis obliquidens; assembly: GCF_003676395.1. Taxonomy (NCBI): domain Eukaryota; kingdom Metazoa; phylum Chordata; class Mammalia; order Artiodactyla; family Delphinidae; genus Aethalodelphis; species Aethalodelphis obliquidens. The sequence continues at coordinate 4,926,033 of NW_020838028.1, read as the reverse complement.
TATCAAGTGTGAGAAGTGTGCTCATTTTCCTTCTTAATGCCAGACTCCTTCATGAATTGTCTCTGACGGTTGAGATAGGATGAATCCTGTGTGGGATTAATGAGAAGCTATACTGTCTGCTCTGAAACCCTTTCATTTATGGGCCCTCTTGAACATTAACATGATCAAAGGATTTCAAAGAAGCCAGGACCCCTATTCACACTAAAGCAAGAGTCGATAGAAGGAACCCATCTAAGAAAGAAGGAAGGGCTTTTAAAAACAAATGCAAAAGCCAGTTCTCAAAATTTAAACAGGAAGGCGAATCTTAAACAGCTTCACATGCAACTCAGTGTTTGTTAACATGAGAATAAAGATTAAAAGAGAGGCTTGCCATTCCAGATTTCCTGGTTTTCTTCACACAGTCAAAGACCATTTTTGCTAGCAGTCTTTTGACGATGGAACTACATGTCACACTCAAAACACGGCATGGTGATTTCAAATTGATAAATCATATGCATGGTATTGATATCTGAATGTATTAAATCACTAAAGCGAGGCAATATTTCAATGCAAGCACATGAGTGGGCTTTAGCATAAAACTTCCAGCAATCAGTACTACACACAAAGGGGAAATGTCAGGCATGGAAACTTTTGTCCTTCAAAAAAATAAAAGAATTTTAGTAAAATAGGCCATACCTTATTTATATCTTGACTTCTCGCTGCCTAATGGCTACTGTCCACCTTTTATGTTTTTTCATTTACCATTAGGAGAAAAGCCCGCTGTGTTTAACAGGGTGATAAGACTCCGACTGAGCCAAGGATAGTTTTTTGTGGGTGAAGAATTGTTGGTTGGGACTCCCCTGGTGGCACAGTGGTTAAGGCTCCACCTGCCAATGCGGGGATACAGGTGTGAGCCCTGGTCCGGGAAGATCCCACATGCCGCGGAGCAACGAAGCCCGTGCGCCACAACTACTGAAGCCCTCTCGCCTAGAGCCCATGCTCTGCAACAAGAGAAGCCACAGCAATGAGAAGCCCACACACCGCAACGAAGAGTAGCCCCTGCTCGCCGCAACTAGAGAAAGCCTGAGCGCAGCAATGAAGACCCAATTCAGCCATAAATAAATAAACAAACAAACTTAATTTTTAAAAACTTACCATTAAAAAAGAAAGAATTGTTGGTTGAAGGTAAAGAAAACTGTTATTTTTAAGTCTGCAAGTGGTTTTTCTACTTTTCTGGAGAGGAAGTCTTCAATTCCTTGGGTGCAAACTGCTCCTATGATTTGAGAAAATCCTTTCAATGAACTTTCTGTTTATGCAAAGATAAAGCAAAGAACTTATTCTGGAATAGAGGTGACAGACTTGGTGCTGCTAAAGGCTGAGCTGGTTATTCTGATCAGTATTTTTATAGGAAACTATAAAGCATAGTTTAGTGGTTATACACTCAGATCATGGAGTTAATATTACCTAGGTTCAAATCCTAGCTTCTTCTGTTTACTAGCCATGTGACTTTGATACTGACCAGGGTTCTTGGCCGTCCCCAATCATTAGAAATTGACTAGAGGCCAGACAACAAATTCAGGCAAGGCTCTATTGGGGCCCCTGCTGCAGCAGGGAGAGTGAGAACAAGTAACAGGTTCCCTCGCTCGCTCCCTGGGGGGTGGAGGTGTGGCAAGCTTGCTCCTTATATGGAGTAAGGGTTGGGGTGTGTCCAGGGGTCTAGCTGGAGGGGTGGCTTGGTGTTTTGCCCACCCCTTAGGTGGTGTTGAGTGCAGGAGGCACGTGCAGTACCCTGCTTTTGCTCCCAGCTCTTCAGAAGTGGCAGTTGGGTTTTTTTTTTTTTTTTTTTTTTTGGTCTTTTTGTATCTTTTGTCCAGAATTTGCCCCAAAGGTGTATGGACACAGTTATTTTTAGTCCCATACAGTTTCTTTGTATTTTGTTGCTCGAGGAGAGGGGTGTCCAGGTGCAGCATTGCAGCACTGCAGCAGAGGGTCCCAGGCCCCAGACTGTCTCAACTTCTTCACAGTTTACTAATATCTTTGTGCCTCGGTTTTCATCTGTAAAACTGGATAATAGTCCTCTTCATGGGTAACCTGAGGATTATGTGGGTTGATATATAAGAAATTTAGAATGGAACCTGGAAAGTGATGATCTCTATATATTTACTAGCTTGTTATTCTCTGTTGACCAAGTTTCATCTCACAGATTATTTCATTTTAGGAAGGAAAGAGAAACAAGCTCAAGGGCAGGGAGATGAAGAGGCATTGTTGACAGGACAGCAGTCTGGTGCTGATGATGGAGTCGTAGATGGTAGCTCATGGACAGGGCTTCACTCAAACAGCAGCCATGTCTGGTATACATTTCATTTTTCTCAGTTACAATCACTTTTGATTAGTTTTGATTATTCCATTAAATCTCTTTAACTTTACAACCTCATCTCAACATAATTGTGGGAGGGATGAACTTTGAAGAAAGAACAAAGACCCAGAGCCAGAGGATGGGCTAAGGGGACAACCCGAAAAATCTGAGGAGCCTGAACACATGTCCTGAGGATTTCTAGGGACAGGTGAATCGAAGACTGTGGTAAAAGGCATAGCAAGCAGGATAGGAACTTGTATGCTAACGATCTGGGCATAAAATGGAAGCATGGCTTTATTCCATGGTCACATGTAGATATTCACCTCTTTGGCTGTCTAGCCCCATTGCCAATGTTTAAGGGATTCCTTCAAGTCCAGATATTGCCTTCCTTATCCCTAAACCTTAGTGCCTTCCCTACCCCTACACTCTAGTGACAAATTGTGTGACTTCAGCCGGTCTGAATGCCCTCACCTGTAACTCTTTATCTGACAATCAAAGAAGTAAAGCAGGAAAGATTGACTCTGGAAGAGTTAACAGCAACACACAGCACCACTGGGAGCCCAGACTGACATGCTGATTGCAACAGTACCCAGCAATGTGTTCCAGGCTGTGACTTTGACTTTGGTCCTGGTTGCCCAGCCTCCCTGCATTCCTATCCCTGTCCCAAGCCTAGCTCTTTAGACTTTCTGTCATTTCTGGGTCCAGTGTTCTTCAATAAGATTTCCTTATCTACTTAAGTTAACACAAGTTTGTTTCTATTGTTATAACAAAAAATCTTAATTGGTACAATCAGGTCACCTGGATTATACTTGAAACACGAAAGCCACTTATTTGGGTCTTCCTCATAAACAGAAAAATAAAACACCAATAACAGATATTTTGAAAATGACAATTTAAATTTGGTTCAAAACTACAGGCTCTATTGATAGAATGGACCGCAGAATTATACTGTCAACTGAATTGCCAGGTCATAAGTATTTCTCCAGACTCAACAATTTTTATCTGACTTTACTTGCCCTTAGCAGGATAATTGTGGTGATATTACTGATCAGAATATCATTAGCCAAGAAAAGTACTGTACAATTCATCAAATCCACAAATATGTACAAATTCCTGTTAGCTTAGACAGCCAGCTGACTAGCCACACTCTCATCCAAGTGATGTCCTATGAGCCCCTGAATCCCTGCCTGGGACAGCCCTCCTGCCACCAGTATACCTCCCAGCCATCCAGTTCAGCACTGGAGTGGTTACCCTATAGTTACTAGTCCATGCTAAAAGTGTTGCTGCTGTTAAATTTTTTAAAAACTGATATTTTCATAAAGCTGAATTTATTTTGTTTAAAGACAGCCTTTCCACTATGGAAAACAGTATGGAAATTCCTCAAGAAATTAAAAATAGAACTATTATATGATTCAGCAATCCCACTTCTGGGCATGTATCCAAAGGAAACGAAATCGTTATCTCAAAGAAGTATTTGTACTCCTATGTTCATTGCAGCACTATTCACAATAGCCTAGGTATTAAAACAACCTAAATGTCCACTGAGGGATGAATGGATAAAAAATATATATGTTATATAGGCAATGGAATATTATTCAGCCTTAAAAAAAAAGGAAATTCTGTCATTTTTGACGACATGGTTGGGCCTTGAGGGAATTATGCTAAGTGAAATAAGCCAAGTGAAGAAAGTCAAGTGCTGCATGGTATCACCTATATGCAGAATCTAAGAAAAAGTCCAGCTCATAGAAACAGAGGAGAAAAGTGGTTGCCAGGGGCTGGGAAGGAAAGGAATAGAGAGAGGTTAGCAAAAAGGTACAAACTTTCAGTTATGGATGAATATGATCTGAGGATCACGGTGACTATAGTTGATAACATTGTATTGTATAATTGAAATTTGCTGAGAGAGTAGAACTTAAATGTTGTACGCAAAAAAAGAAAAAGCTAAATACATGAGGTGATGGATGTGTTAATTAACTTGGTGGGGGGAATACTTTCCCAATGTATACATATATCAAATCACCACATTGTACACTTTAAATATCTTAAAATTTTATTTGTCAATTATACCTCAGTAAAGCTGGGGGGGGGTGGTTAATTGACCTATGTTAAAATAAGTATGTTCCATACTACTTTTACTCCAAAAAAGTCCAATCTTTTATGAAATAATGATGAATGAAGATCATAATTAAGCAGGATTTTAATATCATTATTTGGAAACTAATTTTTTTTGGTAACTCAAGAATTCCAGCAGACTTGGAGCCACTGATTTGGGGAATAGCCCCCTACCAATACCTTGTTTCCTGCCATTCTTCACACTCCACTGATTTCTTCGGTGACCAGCACACTTGAAGAGTAGTAGTTTTATTAAATAGAGCAATTTTAGCAGTCAAAGATGATAATTAGAGGTCTTAGCCATAGAGAATCAGAGCCCTCTGAGGAAAGGGGAGAGGGTGACAGAAATGGACTCGTTCTCCTTCCAAGAAATAATCACGGAGCATAGGTAGTCTATGCGGTAGCACTCTAGCATGGGGATTTTTTTTACAATATGACTGCATTTCTAATAATGTTTTTCTTATTTTCTCTTCATTGGCAGACTCACCCAAGGAAGAAGCATCCCATTCAAACCCCTCTTAGCCATACCTCCAATGCAACTAAGAGGTTACATGTCATGGAAATAAGCTTATCTCATCAAGATTTTTTCCTTCCTGGCAGAAGTTAAACAGATCCTGCTGCTTTCCCATTATCCCAGGTGCCTGCTATTTTCCAAATTTTTTGACCTTGTTCTGCCTAGCAAAACGTTTCTACCCAAGAGAGTTCAGGAACACAAGTACATGTGTAGAAATTTTTCTTTGCCCGAGATTTTGCATTTAGTTCATTCAACATTACTTGAGCAGCTACTATGTGCCCTGCATTATGGTGAAAGAAGCCTGTAGGACACAAAGTCCCTACTCAACAAGGGTTTATAAGGGCTGAATTGATCTGTTCAGATGGTACTCTTAGAATCATACTAATGTATAATCTTTTAGTAATGAACAAAATGTGTAAATATTTATTATTGATCACATCTTCAGAAAAATTCCAAATCTATTCAATATCATCCTGAATACACTGGCTAAAGTTTAAAGACCCTAGAGAAGCTTGTAGGAAGGAAATATTTGGAGTGTTAGGCTAAGGGCCTTTTTCCAACTTCACATATAACCGTGGAGATATCTGAGGAGAGAGCTGGCAGGGGGCATGGAACTTAGGGAAAGTAAAAATGTGATTGAATCATTACATTTGTGATTTTCATCAGGGTAGCAGAAAGGGGAGGAAGGAGCAGTGGTAAGGGAGAGGAATGCAATATCTACAAAGGATTTTTTCTGTAAACCCTACATTTGAGCCAGGGAGAAAAATACACATACTCTATCTTGCCCAAGAGGGTAGAATTAGGACAAACGGGACCAAACGTGGGTGTTTCATTTAAACAATTACCATAGAAGAATGCTTTCAGAGGGACTGGCCCTGAAAGTGACAAGTCTCCCATTACTGGGATTGGTAAAGTAAGGCTAGATGAAGCCCAGCCAGGATACTGCTAAAGGGACTCCTACTCTAGGTGAGAGAGTAGACAGCAGAATCTACAGTTTCAGTGGTAAAAACATTAACAGAAGTGCCTGAAGAGTTAAACCAATCAATTTTACATACAAAACCATCTCAATATGGAGTTTTTTAAGAGTTATAAATAACTTTTTATATATCATCACCAGACTCTCTCCAAGGACTCTGCCTAGCAAAACGTTTCTACCCAAGGGAGTGCAGGCCTGGGAAGCCACTTATTACAATGTCATCTCTTTTATGAAACAAATATTCTTCAGTATTCCTTTAATCACAAATGACCTTCTTAGAGCTAACGCTGTAGTTACGAGCATGTTAACTAGAGCCAGCCAGAGGATTGAGTAAGAAATTTCATTTTGTTCACAAGTTACTCTATTCATTATGCCCCTCTTCACATCATTTAAACTCCTTACACAATTAGAAGACATTCCGTAACAGGGTTAGTTACAGAATGCTGCATCTGACAGTTACAATGAATAAAAACAGAAGCTTTTTCAAAGGCCTACTATGTCCCAAAGAGCTCAGCATGGCCTAAGTGATAATTAGATGAAGAGTAACGTTGCCTGTGTTGTAGAATAAGGCCTGTTACGCCATCACACATAAGATACAGAAAATGGATCAAACACAGCCGTCAGCACATAGGCCCTCCAATTACCTTGTGTGGTCTCCCATTTGACAAATCACTTTCATTCTATTGTCTCATAAACTTCTCAGAACAAATCTATAAGTTTTCAAAGCAGATATTATGGCCTCCCTTTTAAGTGAGACATTGAGAGTCTGGTGAGTCCAAGATCTCAGAGCTACTAACACTTTTAATCCAAAGTCTGTGGTCCTTTCCACTGACTTTAAGACATGAGCCAGATCCCCGTTTTTAAAAACGTACCAGGATTTTTACATCTGAATGATTATTAAATTTCCTTCTCAATGGTCACAGATCGATACTTAGACAGTGACAGCTATTTGTGCTAGATGAACAAAATTACACATGTGTAAGCCAGTGGCTCTTCCAAATCTATAGGATAGCCTTTGAATTTTTTCAGTGCTTGTAAATCTTTGCCCACAAGAGTGAGTATCCATGGTTGTAGCTGGGCAACCTGGGACTAAACACAACATTTTTCAATGTAGTTTCACAACTGGTAAGAAACTAAATGTAATAAGTACTCTGTTCTTTCTTTTTCCTGTTCCATTTGTTTAAAATCACAGACTAAAAAACTACAAATTCTAATAAATACTATAGCTATTTTGTTACCTTCCTCTCCACATAGATTTTCTACTAACTTCAACATATACAAAATGCAAATCATCTTCCATCTAAATCTATTACATCCCTTCTTGTGAACCTCTAGCCTTCAAAATCCTTGACACTTTCTTCCCTATAATTCCCCCTTCCCCTTCCCATGCTCTCTTGCCCCACAAAGTCACTCTTTCTATGTGTTAAATATATTTTTAGATATGTATATATCCTTGAAAGGTGTTTTCATTCATTTATTCAACAAAATATTATTAAGCAGCCCTTTTATTTTCCATGTACAGTCCTATAAGCAGGTATAATAGTTAGTTTTCCTGCATAACAAATTACCCCAAAATTTAGCGGCTTAAAAATTATCATCTGTTTAGTCCATAATTATGTAACTCAGTATTTTAAACTGGACTCAGCCGAGCAGTTTTCTGCTAGTCTTAGGTGATCTCTGCTGGGCTCTCCCATGCTCCACCAGGTCAGCTGGAGGCTGATTCTCTCAAATCACTAGAGCCTTAGCTGGGACAGCTCATCTCTCTGCTCCACAGGTCTCTCATCATCTAGGAGGCTAGCCTGGTCTTCTTCACATGGGCACCTCAGGGTCCAAACAACAGCAAGAGAGGTTAAGTAGCAAAGAACAAATACTTTGCAAATCTCTAATTGAACCACTTTTATTATTTTTCAGCAGTCAATAAATCACATGGCCAAGTCCAGAATCAGTGTGGAAGTGGACCACCCAAGCGCATAACTATAGGGCATTTATGCCTGCAAATTGGAATCTACGCCTGCAGAAAACCTTTTATAGTGGAGATTCAAAACTGGACAATGTCCCTGCCCTCATGAACCTTGTTTCCTCACATTCTCCATCAGCACTTGGTACTTCTCCACTTCCTAAGGTTGGCCACGCAGATAGGTGTAAGCCAGTATTCCTTTGTGATTTTAATTTCTCTGATTACTGACAAACATTTCTTTTTTTTTTTTTTTGCGGTACGTGGACCTCTCACTGTTGCGGCCTCTCCCGTTGCGGAGCACAGGCTCCGGACGCGCAGGCTCAGCGGCCATGGCTCATGGGTCCAGCCGCTCCACGGCATGTGAGATCTTCCTGGACCGGGGCACAAACCCGTGTCCCCTGCATCGGCAGGCGGACTCTCAACCACTGCGCCACCAGGGAAGCCCGACAAACATTTCTTTATACACTTGATAGCTATTCATATTTTCCCTTCTATGAATTGCCTATTTGTATGTCTTGCTTATTTTTTTATTGGATTTCCTATGGTTTTCTTACTGATTCTAGGAGTCCTTTGTGCATTAGGTAACAAAGATATTCATAGATAAAGGAAGCTGTATAAGGGCCAAAAGACCCCTTAGTTGCTATAAGTCCTGAGATTCTCTCTGATTTTGATTAGCTTAGATCACATGTCCTCTTCTGCACCATCAACCATTGTGGCTAGAGAAATAGAATGTCCTGACTGGCTTAAGTCATATGTCACTCCTCTGAAGCTATAGGTGGAGCCAGCTTACCTGGAAGTGTTTTGATTCCCAAACAGAAATCATAGATGGTTAGGATGGATGTCCACCAGAGTGAATTATTTATTTGAACAAATCACTGCTAAATTGCTTCCAAAAATTTACACTACCACCAACCATGTATGAAAGCAGCTGTTTCTCAATATCCCCACCAATATTTTCTTTTTAAAAAAATAAATTTATTTATTTATTTTTATTTTTGGCTGCATTGGGTCTTCATTGCTGCATGCGGCCTTTCTCAAGTTGTGGCGAGCAGGGGCTACTTCTCGTTGCAGTGCACTGGCTTCTCATTGTGGTGGCTTCTCTTGTTGTGGAGCACAGGCTGTTGGCACGTGGGCTTCAGTAGTTGTGGCATGCAGGCTCAGCAGTTGTGGGTCACAGGCTATAGAGCGCAGGCTCAGTAGTTGTGGCGCATGGGCTTAGTTGCTCCATGACATGTGAGATCTTCCCAGACCAGGGCTCAAACCTATGTCCCCTGCATTGGCAGGTGGATCCTTAACCACTGCACCACCAAGGAAGTCCCATCTATTATTTATATTTTATTCATATTTACCGAATTTGTTGATGAGCATCTTTTCATGTGTTTATTAGCCTTTTATATTTCTCCTATGTTACCTATTTATAACCTCCACCCATATTTCTATTTTTGAAATATTTATAGAAGCTCTGTATACAATCTACACAATAACCAATCATCCATAAATTTACTGCAAATAGTTTTCTCTGTATGTTACTCACCTTTTAACTTTATCATGCCTTTCATTATGCTGAGATAATTTTTAATTTTTTTGAGATTATATCTGTCGATCTTTTTCTTTTATGGCTTCTGGTATTTATGTCTTATTTAAGAAGGCCTTTTCCACCTCCAATTTTATAAAAATTTGCTACAGGGCTTCCCTGGTGGTGCAGTGGTTGGGAGTCCGCCTGCCAATGCAGGGGACACGGGTTCGTGCCCCGGTCCGGGAGGATCCCACGTGCCGTGGGGCGGCTGGGCCCATGAGCCATGGCCGCTGAGCCTGCGTGTCCGGTTCCGCAACAGGAGAGGCCACAGCAGTGAAAGGCCCGCATACCGCAAAAAAAAAAAAAAACAAAAAAATTGCTACAGTATGGTCTCCAAATACTTTAATAATTTCTTTTATCTTCAGTTGCTTAGACCATATGATTTATGGATGGTTAAGGTAGCAGTCTACTTTTTCTTTTTTCTGAATCAGTAACTAATTTTTCTAACACTACTTATTGCATGGCTTATGCATTCCTCTATGGATTTGAAATACCATCCTTATCACCTAAATTACTACGGGTGATACATAGATCTGTTCTAGTCTCTCTGTTGCACTGATTTCCACTAAAGTACACCACACAGTTTTCATCATGCCTTTGGCATATGCTTTTACCATATGTTTTTAGTATTACTTAGCAATGTCTATAGGACATGCCCAAGACATGAGATAGAAGAATCTCTATGATGTGAGCTTCATTTTTTTCCCAGCCTCCTCACCTATCATTTAGCTCCTTGTCTTTTAGATTTTAGTAAAACCAAATGTAGATAATTCTGGAGCACAGCTTGGATATCTTTCTTTCCTCTTCCTGAAACATCCTGCCCTCCTTCTTTACTTGAGTAATTCTTACTTGTCCTTCAGAATACAGCTCAGTCAAAATTACTTGCTTACTAACCTTTCCTGAAACTTTAGGTAGGCTTCTCTCCCCTGTCCCCCCATTCTCCAATTATACCTTCCACATCAATTAGACAGAGACAACCTCTTCAAACATGTGCCTTTTTTGCAAGCTTTCCTATGATAGAGCCAATATTTATTCTTCTTTATACTTCCAGCATCTAATGCAGTCCTTGTACACAGGAATTACTCAGAAATATTTGTTGAATTGAGCTATGTTCTTCTTTTCTTCATTTTATTATGTGTTATATTCTATAAAGGTACCTCCATCTGTGGAATTAATTAGTCTTCTTAGACACTAAATTTGCAAGACAAATTTATTTTTAAAAATTCTTGTCAGCTCCATCCACCAAAAAAATATCTTATGGTTGAGAAAAAAAATTTCTCTAGCACCTGCTATAGATATAGGTTATAAAAACAGCACTAGCTGAAGTATCTGATAACTGAAAGCAAATACTTATTAGATCCAAATCATAATTGTTTTAATCCATTCTGCTTTTTATATTGTATCTTATTTTTCTTCCAACATACTTCTCTTAAAGTTGACTATGTGAAATCCATTTCTAGAAATTTTGAGAAATTCTAAAATTCAAATCAATCATTTGTTATTTGCTAAGTTTTATACATATGCTGGTAACATATCAGGGACTTGAGGAAAAAAAAAAAGAAAAGAACATCGTCTTTTAGGGGGAGAAACCTATGTAAATAATAAAAGCAATAATGACTTATGAATACAAGGCTAAAATATTTAGAGTGTTTGGTGGGACATAACAAATTCTTTCATTTGTTACATTACCAGACCAGGTAAGTAGACTGCAAACATCTTTCATAATGTTCTGAAAATCTATTGTTACTGGTCTTCTTGAGCCAAAAGTCCTTATGACATCTAGTATTTTCTTATTCCCTAAAATGCATGTTTTAAAAGTTTTACCCCTGGAGCTTGAACTGAGCTACATTGATTCTAGGATTTAGGTGTGTCTAAAGGAATGGTGAGACAAACCCAGAAAAATTATCTTCATGTAAGACAACCAAGAACTTCTTGAGAAGAAAATCCTAAGCCATGAGGACAGAGGAGCAAAAGTTTCACTCATCCAAGGACAAAAGGCTAAAGTGGGAGAGAAAGCACGATGGTGAGCATAGCAGAGCATCTGCTGTCGGCATCATGCTGCTGCCTCACTTCCACCTATGCAGATCCACTTTCAGTTATGTGAATAATTCTCCTTTCTGATTCATCTCTAACGGATAGTAATTTCAGAACTAGTGTCAATATTCCTCTCTATCTCTTTCCCATCTCCCCTTTCCTCCAAGAAGAGGAAGCCTTCTATGACTGGCAAAACTCTTTGACACTGATTTGTTGTGTGACCTTGAACAAGTTAGTTACTTAAACATTCTGAACCTCAGTTTCCTCATATGTAGAATAAGGTTAATAATAGTACTTACCTCCCAGGATTAAAAGATTAGTCAAAACAAATTAAACAGAAAAATTATTCAAAAATGATTAAAAGAGCAATCAAGGATTAAAAGTTAATACATAAAGCACTGAGAACAGGGTTCAACACATAGTAAGCTCTCAATAAATGCCCATTATTATTACCCCTCTCCTTCTTCTCAGTAAGCTTATCCCCCACTCCTTACCTTCTCTCTTTTCTATTCTCTCACACCACAAGGTAAACTGGCCCTGGGTATTTTTTTTTTTTTTCTGATTTTCTGCCACTTCTTCTCTCATCCCCAAAGGCTTAGGGTGGGGGTCCATCTTAGCTCTGCAATAGACTTCTGTGGAAATATATTCTTTTCTTACATTTTCTTGTCTTACATTTGTTTTAGGCCTCTGAGACCAATTTTGTGAAGGTAGAAATCATTCTGCATGGAATCTAGCCTAGCTTTATCTAGTTACTGTATCAGAAGTTCTACTTGAGGTTTAGCGTCAAAGCCACAAAAGGTTTAGAAAAAAGTAGTTTGCCTTATTTAACTCCCCTTTGCTCGTATTCTTGTACAAAAGTTCAGGAAGAGGTAGCTAATAAAAGGGGGATCCAGGCATTTATGATTCCACTAGCCTCCTATCAGCAAAATCTATCACCTGCCATCCTCAACAATCCTGCTGAAGTCAAGAGGAAGAAAAAATATTCTCATAGTCTTTAGAAACAACCTGGGTTTATCTATTATTACTGATCATAAGAACTATTGGTAGAAGTCTCTTTGTGCTATTTATTGAATTGTATTTGTAATCTAATTTATGTTTCTCAACCATGCCTTGTCAAGTCTCCTTACTCTATGAGATACTTTGTTAAAATCTGAATATATTGTTTTCTGAATTGGGAGGTATTTCATTATTTCAAATATTCTATTCCAATGAAAAATCTGGATTTATGTTAGTTACTACCCATCTCATAGTATAGCTTAGAAGCACAGGTGAAAGTGTCTGGTACTGAATGGTTCTAAATGGGCCATGTATTGCAGGCATTGAGAATACAATGACAGACATGGCTTCTGCAAGTCCAGGAGTTTACATTATAGGTGATAAGGTAGAACATTGAAAGAAGTAGTTATAGCACAGTATGATATATCACTACATGATACAATGACTAGAACTGTACCTGGAACACTCAGTACTTGTTGAATGAATGAATGAGTGAATGAACTACAGGAATATATTGAATACAAGAAAAGAAGTAAAGAACGGGGCAAGAAGTGAATGACACTGCTAAAACAGAGGGGAAGATAAAGAGGATACCTGAGCATCACTGTGTTTTTTGTTTGTGTGTATGTGTATGTGTGTGTGTGTGTGTTTCTTCCAGTTTTATTGAGATAAAATTGACACACAGCACTGTATAAATTTAAGGTATACAGACAGCATAATGATTTGATTTACACACCTCGTGAAGTGATTATAACAATAAGTTTAGAGAACATCTATCATCTCATACAGGTATGAAATTAAAGAAACAAGAGATTTTTTTTCTTGTGATGAGAACTTGAGATTTACTCTATTAACAATGTTCGTATATAACATACAGCAGCGTTAATTACATTTATCATGTTGTACATCCCTAGTACTACTTTACCTTATAACAAGAATTTGTACCTTTGACTGCCTCGATCCAATTCCCCATCTCCTCACCTCTAGTAATCAGATCTCATTTTCTCTGTTTGTTGGTTGGTTGGTTGGTTCTTAAAGTATAAGGACCTATAGCACTGTGTTATAACACTATGCTGAAGTATAGTGATTCTATATTTCTTTGTATTTCAAACTGATCATCATAAGTCTAGTTACGATGTGCCACCATACAAAGATATTACATAGTTATTGACTATATTCCCCACCCTGTACATTTCATACCCCTGACTTATTTATTTCACAACTGGAAACTTGTACCTCTTAATCTCCCTCACATATTTCTTTCCTCCTTCTAACCCCCTCCCCCCCCCCCATCAAACACCTATTTGTTCACTTACCTATAACTCTATGTTTTGTAATTTTTGTTCAATTGTTTTTTTTTTTAGATTACACATATAAGTGATATCATACAGTATTTGACTTTCTTTGTCTGACTTATTTCACTTAGCATCCATCCATGTTGTCACAAATGGCACGATTTCATTCTCTTCTATGGCTAATATTCCACTGTGTGCGTATACACACACATACACACACACATATATACATACATATATTTATCGTGTCTTCTTTATCCATTCATGTATCAATGAGTATTGGATTTCTTCCTTATCTTGGCTATTGTAAATAATGCTTCAATAAACATAGTGATGTGTGTATCTTTTTGAATTAGTATTTTTGTTTTCTTTTGATAAATACCCAGGAGTTGTATTTCTGGATCATGTGGTGGTTCTATTTTTAATTTTTTGAGGAATCTCCATACTGTTTTCCATAGTGACTACACCTATTTACATTCCCACCAACAGTGCACAAGAGTTCCGTTTTTTCCACATCCTCACCAACACTTGTATTTTGATGTCTTTTTCATAATAGCCATTCTGACAGGTGTGAGGTGATATTTCACTGTGGCTTTGATTTGCATTTTCCTAACGATGAGTGATGTTGAGCACCTTTTGCATGTGCCTGAGGGCCATCTGTGTGTCTTCTTTGCAAAAATGTATATTCAGATTCTCTGCCCGTTTTTTAATTGGGTTGTTTGGGTTTTTTTGATGTTGAGTTGCATGAGTTCTTTATATATTTTAGGTATATCACTCTTATCAGATATATCACTTGCAGGTATCTTCTGTTCCGTAAGTGGCTTTTTCATTTTGTTCATAGTTTCCTTCACTTTGCAAAAACTTCTTAGTTTGATGTAGTCTTGTTTGTTTATTTTTTCTTTTCTTTTCCTTGCCTGAGGAGAGAGATCCTAAAAAATATTACTGAGACTGATGTCAAAGCACATACTGCCTATGTTTTCTTCTAGGAATGTTATGCTTTCAGGTCTTCCATTTACTCTTTAATCCCTTTTGAATTTATTTTTATATGTGGTGTGAGAGAGTAGTCCAATTTGATTCTTTTCATTTAGCCCTCCTAGCACCACTTGTTGAAGAGTCTGTCTTTTCTCCATTGTATATTTTTGCCTCCTTCATCACAGATTAATTGTCCATATAAGTGTGGGTTTATCTCTGGGCTCTCTATTTTGTCTTGTTGATCTATGTGTCTGTTTTTGTGCCAGTACCATCCTGTTTTGATTACTGTAACTTTGTAGTATAGACAGGAAGCACAATACCTCCAGCTTTGTTTTTCATTCTAAAGATTGCTGGTCTATTCAGGGTCTTTTGTGTTCTACACAAATTTTAGAATTATTTGCTCTAGTTCTATGAAAAATGGCATTGGTATTTTGATAAGGATTGCATTGAATCTGTAGATTGCCTTGGATAGTATGGTTATTTTAACAGTATTAATTCTTTTATTTATTTATTTATTTTTGGCTGTGTTGGGTCTTTGTTGCTGAGCATGGGATTTCTCTACTTGCAGTGAGCGGGGGTTACTCTTCGTTATGGTGCACAGGCTTCTTA
The DNA here is from genome assembly GCF_003676395.1 of Aethalodelphis obliquidens. Taxonomy (NCBI): domain Eukaryota; kingdom Metazoa; phylum Chordata; class Mammalia; order Artiodactyla; family Delphinidae; genus Aethalodelphis; species Aethalodelphis obliquidens. The sequence goes on along the minus strand of NW_020838028.1, from coordinate 4,910,657 downwards.
TTGTGGTGGCTTCTCTTGTTGCGAAGCACAGGTTCTAGGCAAATGGGCTTCAGTAGTTGTGGCATGTGAGCTCAGTGGTTGTGGCTTGCAGGCTCCAGAGCACAGCCTCAGTAGTTGTGGTGCACGGGCTTAGCTGCTCCACGTCATGTGGGATCTTCCCGCACCAGGGCTTGAACCCGTCTCTCCTGCATTGGCAGGCAGATTCTTAACCACTGCACCACAAGGAAAGCCCCAGGATTTTCTCTATTTAGTATCACATCATCTGCAAACAGTTACAGTTTTACTTCTTTTCCAATTTGGTTTCCTTTCATTTATTTTTCTTGTCTGATTGCTGCAGCTCTGACTTCCAATACTATGTTGAATAAAAGTGGAGAGGGTGGGCATCCTTGTTTTGTTCCTGATCTTAAAGGAAATGCTTTCAGCTTTTCATCATTGAGTATGATGTTAGCTGTGGACTTATCAAATATGGCTTTTATTATGTTGAGGTATGTTCTCTCTATACCAACTTTGTGGAGAGTTTTTATAAATGGATGTCGAATTTTGTCAAAAGCTTTTTCTGTATCTATTGAGATGATCATGTGCTTTTAATCTTGAATTTGTTAAGGTGGTGTATCATATTGATTGATTTGCGGATTTTGAACCATTCTTGTATCCCTGGGATAAATCCCATTTGATCATGTGTATGATCTTTTCAATGTATTATTGAATTTGATTTTCTAATATTTTGTTGAGGGTTTTTCATCTATGTTCGTTGGTATTAATGGACTGTAATTTTCTTTTTTGTGCTATCTTTTTCTGGTTTTCTTATCAGGGTGATGCTCACCTGGTAGAATTGAGTTCAGAAGCAATCTTTCCTCTGCAATTTTTTGGAATATTTTGAGAAGGATAGTTGTTAACTCTTCTCTAAATGTTTGGTAGAATTCACCTTTGAAAACATCTGGTCCGGGATTTTGTTTGTTGGGAGTTTATTACTAATTCAATTTCATTACTGGTAATTTGTCTGTTCATATTTTCTATTTCTTCCTGGTTCAGTTTTTCTATTTCTTCCTGGTTCAGTTTCTCCCTTCCTGGGAGATTTACATTTCTAGGAATTTGTCCATTTCTTCTAGGTTGTCCATTTTGTTGGCCTATAATTATTTGTAGTGATCTCTTACAATGTTTTGCATTTCTGTGGTATCAGTTGTAGTTTTTCTTTTTCATTTCTGATTTTATTGATCTGACCCATCTCTCTTTCTTTCTTGATGGGCCTAGCTTAAAATTTTATCATTTTTTTAATATGTTTTCAAAGAATCAGCTCTTAGTTTTATCGATCTTTTCTCTTTTTTTTTTTTTTTTTTTTTTTGGTCGCTGCTTCATTTATTTCTGCTCTGATCTTTATAATTTCTTTCCTTCTACTAACTTTGGGTTTTGTTTGTTCTCCTTTTTCTAGTTCAGTTAGGTATAAGGTTAGGTTGTTCATTTGAGATTTTTCATGTGTCCTGAAGTAGGCTTGTATTGCTATAAACTTCCTTCTTAGAATTCTTTTTGCTGTGTCTCATAGATTTTGGATCATTGTGTTTTCATTTTCATTTGTTCCCAGGTTTTTTTTTTTAATTTCTTCTTTGATTTCTTCAGTGATCCATTAGTTATTTAGTAGCATATTTTTTACCCTCCACATGTCTGTGGAGGGTTTTTTTTTTTTTTTTTTGGTAGTTTTTTGTTCTTGTAGTTCATTTCTAGTCTCATAGCATTGTGGTCAGAAATGATGCTTCATATGTTTTCTATTTTCTTAAACTTACTGAAACTGGTTTTGTGGCCTAGCATGTGATCTACCCCGGAGAAAGTTCCATGTGCACTTGAAAAGAATATGTGTGAGTGTGTGTTCTGCTGCTTTTCAATGGTGTGTGTGTGTGTATGTGTGTGTATATATATATATATATATATATA
>NW_020838028.1:4894234-4908631 GCF_003676395.1 Aethalodelphis obliquidens | reverse complement strand
TATATATATATATATATATATATATATATATATATATATATTCACCCATTTGTACTGATGTGTCATTTAAGGCTAGTGTTTCCTTACTGGTATTCTGTCTGGATGATCTGTCCATTGATATAAATGGGGGGTTAAAGCCCCCTATTATGGTGTTACTGTCAATTTCTCCCTTTACATCTGTTAATATCTGCTTTATGTATTTAGGTGCTCCTGTGTCGGTACATATATATTTATAATTGTTATATCTTCTTCTTGGATTGATCTCTTGATCATTATGTAATATCTCACTTTGTCTCCTGTTACAGTCTTTGTTTTAAAGTCTATTTTGCCTGATATATGTATGGCTACCCCAGCTTTCTTTTTATTTCTATTTACATAGAATATATTTTCCTTCTCTTTTTCAGTCTCTGTGGGTCTTCAGATACACAGTGAGTCTCTTGTAAGCAACGTAAATATGGGTCTTGTTTTTTAATCCAATCAGCTACTCTGTGTCTTTTTATTGGAGCATTTAGTGCACTTACTTTAAAGTAATTCTGATAAATGGGTATTTAATGCAATTTTATTAATTGATTTTGGGTCATTTGTAGTTCTGTTTTGTTCCTTTCTTCTCCCTTTGTTCTCTTCCCTTGTGATTTGATGACTGTCTTTAGTGTTATGTATGGACTCCTTTCTCTTTTTTGTGTGTGTATATATTATAGATTTTTGTTTTATGATTATCATAAGTTTATATATAGCAATCTAATTTATATATGTGGTTATTTTAAGTTGCTGATCTCTTGAGTTCAAATGCATTTTAACCCTGCATTTCTTACTCCTCTCCCCCCATGTTTACTATTTGTGATATTGTATTTCACATCTTTTTGTTTTGTGTATCCCTTAACTACTTATGCAGATATGGATGATTTTACTGCTTTTCTCTTTTAACTTTCTTACTTGATTTATATGTGATTGATCTATTTTACTGTACAAATAACATTTTTCCTTTCTTAATTTTTATGTTTCTAGTTGTAGGCTTTACTTTTTTCCTTAGAGAAGTCCCTTTAACATTTGTTGTAAAGCTGGTTTGGTGATGCTGAACTCTTTGAGCTTTTGCTTGTCTGTAAAACTTTTGATCTTTCCATTAAATCTGAATAAAACCGTTTCCAGTTAGAGCAGCAGTCCCCAACTTTTTTGCGACCAGGGACCAGTTTCATGGAAGACAATTTTTTCACAGACAAGGGGGGGAATGGTTCAGGTGGTAATGCGAGTGATGGTTCAGGCAGTAATGCGAGCAATGGGGAGCAATGGGAAGCAATGGGGAGCGACAGATGAAGCTTGACTCACTCGCCTGCTGCTCACCTCCTGCTGTGTGGCCAGGTTCCTAACAGGCCATGGACCAGTATCAGTCCATGACCTGGGGGCTGGGGACCCTTGAGTTAGGGTATTCTCTTTTTTTTTTTGAATTTTTTAAAAATTTATTTATTTTATTTTTGGCTGCATTGGGTCTTTGTTGTTGTGCATGGGCTTTTCTCTAGTTGCGGCAAGCAGGGGCTACTCTTCCTTGTGGTGTATGGGCTTCTGATTGCCATGGTTTCTCTTGTTGCGGAGCATGGGCTCTAGGTGAGCAGGCTTCAGTAGTTGCAACATGTGGGCTCAGTAGTTGTGGCTTGCAGCTCTAGAGCACAGGCTCAGTAGTTGTGGCACATGGGTTTACCTGCTCCAGAGCTTGTGGTATCTTCTTGGACCAGGGCTCAAACCTGTATCCCCTCTGTTGGCAGGCAGATTCTTAACCACTGCATCACCAGAGAAGCCTGAGTTAGAGTATTCTTCATTTCAGGTTTATCCCTTTCATCACTTTGAATATATTGTGCCACTCCCTTCTGGCCTGCAGGGTTTCTGCTGAAAAGTCAGCTGATAGCCTTATGGGAATTCCTTTGTATGTAACTTGTTGCTTTTCCCTTGCTGCCTTTAATATTCTCTCTTTATCTTTAATTTTTGCCATTTACTTACAATGTGTCTTGTTGTTTTCCTCTTTGGGTTGATCTTGTTTGGAACTCTCTGGGCTTCCTGGACCTGGATGTCTGTTTCCTTTCCCGGATTAGAGAATTTTTCAGCTATTATGTTCTCAAATACATTCTCTTCCCCTTTCTCTCTCTTCTCCTTCTGGGACCACTATAATGTGAATGTTATGATGCTTGATGTTTTCCTAGAGGTCTCTTAAACTGTCCTCATTTTTTTTTAAATTCTTTCTTTTTTCTTTTCAGCTTCAGTGAACAGTAGTGGAAACTACTGTGTCTTCCAAGTGGCAGATCCATTCTTCTATATCCTCTAATCTACTGTTGATTCTTTCTAATGTATTCTTCATTTCATTTATTGTGTTCTTTATCTTAGTTTGGTTCCTTATGTTTTCTAACTTTTTGCTAAAAACTTCTAATTTCTCACTCCATTCATCCAATTGTCTCCCAAGTTCTCTGATTATCTTCATGATCATCTTGTACTCTTTATCACATAGATTGCCTATCTCCACTTCACTTAGTTCTTCTGTGGTTTTTATCTTTCATTTGGAACACATACCTCTGTCACCTCATTTTGCTTAATTTGCTGTTTTTATTTCCATGTCTTTAGTAGGTTAGTTACATTTCCAGACCTTGGAGAAGTGGCTTTTGTAGGAGACATCCTATGATTTGCAGCAGTGCACTCCCCTTTGGTCACCAGAGGTCTATGTTCTAGGGGTGCCCCTACTGTTGGCTGCATGGGTCTTTCGGTTGTGGTGGGTGAACTATTGTGGGCTGTTTGGTAAGTGTGGCTGGCCCCTAGTCTGGTTGGTTTCAAGGCCCTGCCTTGTGTGGAGGCTGCCGGCCACTGGTTGGCAAGACCAGGTCACAAGGCACCTAGCTGTAGAGCTCCAGGTGGTCCTAGGTCTAGTACTGGCCCATCACTGGGTGGAGCCAGGATCTGTAATGGGTAGTTGCTGGACAAGGCTTTCAAGATCATGGGTTGGGCCAATTCCCAACATGGTTGGCTGCAGTTTCCAGGGTATCTCAAACCTGGTGCTAGTCCACAGATGAGTGGGGCTGGATTCTGGTGTGGCTGGCTGAGGTGTCCAACGTGTCTCAGAGCTGATGTTGGCCTGATGGTGGGTGGGACTGAGTCCCAGTAGGTCCCAGAGCTGGTGTCAGTCTGCTGGTGGGCAAGGTTTGCTCTTGGGGGTCCCAGGCCTAGTGCCAGCTCACTGTTGGGTGGAGCCAGGTCCCAATGTCTCTGGCTGCAGGATCCTGGGGGTCCTGGAGCCAGTGCTGGTGCACTGGTGTGTGGCACTGGATCCTATGCCCTCTGGTGGGCAGAGCCAGGTTCAGAGGTGACTGTGGGTTCAGGGAGTAAGGCAGCTGGTCTACTCGTGGGTGGGACCATGTTCCTGCCCAGCTAGCTGATTCCTTGAGTATGCCAGTACTCGTGCTGACAGGCTAGTGGGTTAATCCGGGTCTCGGTGCTAATAATTTGGAGAGAGGATTCTAAAATGATGCTTACAAGCACCAGTATCCACATGGTAAAAGGTGGTCCCCAAAATGGCTACCACCAGTGTCTGTGTCCCCAGGATGAGCTCTAGTTGATGGATCAGCTGATGGATCTGACCCAGCCTCCTTTCAAATTACTGCTTCTGCTCTGGGTCCCAGAGCATGTGACATTTTGTGTGCACCCTTTAAGAGTAGAGTCTCTATTTCCCACAGCCCTTTGATTCTCCAGAAAGTAAACCCCATTGGCCTTCAGAGACAGATGTTCTGGGAACTCATCTTCCTGGTGCAGAATCCCCAGGCTGGGGAGCCCAATGTTGAGCTCAGACCCCTGGTTCCTTGGGGAGAACCTCTGCAGTTGTAATTTTCCTCCCATTTCTGGGTCACCCATCTGGCAGTACAAGTCTTGACTACACTGTGTCTCTACACCTCCTACCTATCTCATTGTGGTTCCTTCTTTATATCTTTAGTTTCAGAACATCTTTTCTGCTAGATTCTGGTCTTTCTCATCAATAGTTGCTCTGTATATAGTTATAACGTTGGTGTGCCCATGGGAGGTGGTGAACTCAGGGTGTTCCTACTTTGCTGTCATGGCCACCAATTCTCTGAGCATTATTATTATTTTTTTTTTTTTTTTTTTTTTGCCATACGTGGGCCTCTCACTGTTGTGGCCTCTCCCGTTGCGGAGCACAGGCTCCGGACGCACAGGCTCAGCAGCCATGGCTCACGGGCCTGGCCGATCCGCGGCATGTGGGATCTTCCCAGACCGGGGCATGAACCTATGTCCCCTGCATCGGCAGGCGGACTCTCAACCACTGCACCACCAGGGAAGCCCTGAGCATTATTTTTAATAAAGACCAGGACATAGGAGAATAAGGTCAAGGTGGGTGTGAGTATTTTAGGGAAGAAAGCACATCCAAAAAGACAGAGAAGCTTTAAATTATGTGATTTGTACAGAGAATAAGTCTTTCAATAATGGTAAAGAGAAAAGTGCAAGAGGCACATGAGGGAAGTTGAGCTAAGAAGGGTGGGGAAGGAGGAGAAAGAGGAGAGCAGCCAAGCACTATTTGAGCATTTTTCATATGTTATCTCATATAAGTATGATAAAAATCTTATCAGATAAGTGTATTACAATAATTTTTCATTTTACAAATGAAAAAACCTGAGGCACAGAAAGGTAAATTATGTTGTTGAAGGAAAAGAAAATTAGTAGACATGTTTGTTTGGCTTCTGAAATTTCCATGCTTAGTAATAGGGGTTTTGCTATTTTACTTTTTTATTGAGGTATAATTGACATACTATTTTCAGGTGTACAACATAATGATTCAATATTTGTATATATTGTAAAATGATTACAATAACCCTAGTTAACATCCACCACCATACATATTTACACAATTTTTTTGTAATGAATAACTTTTAAGATCTACTCTCTTAGCAACTTTCAAATATACAGCACGGTATACTTAACTATAGTCCCCATGCTGTACCTTACAACCCCATGACTTATTTTATAAGTGGAGGCTTACAACTTTTGACCCATTTAATAATGTACTTTTTAAGTTTTAAAAAATTTGTCCAGCATTTTAGGTGCTTTATTATAAGGATGATTTTTCAGAGTATGTTGTCTTATTGCTAGATATGGATTTATGGTCAATGTTTAAAGGCTGGATTAAAGAGGTGGGATTGGTTACTTTCCTCATCATGAATTATCAATTTTTCTTCTTAGCTAGGTCTTTTCCATCCATGAGAAACACACTATAATCTCTCCTACTTAAAATAATTCCACTGACCTACAGTGAATGCTATTTTTTCCTCTCCTCCATCCTTTATTTAACCGAGTTGGTGGACCCTTCTCCAGGCGCTATGTTGGTTGCTAATAGAGCACCGTCTTCCACCTTGCCCTTGGCCAAAAGGGAGCTGCCTTACCCAAATCACCATCCATGAGTTATATCACCACCCATGACAGACTGACATGGGAGCACAGAAGTCCAGCCCCTTGCTTTAAGGTAGGACCAACTTTGTGGTGTAATTCATATTCCAGAGTACCCCATGGGATCAAAGTGAAGAAAACTCAACTGAAACCTCATCTTAAACAGCTCCTTCCCCTTCCATCTCCTGCTTTCTTCACCCCTCCATCCCAAGACATTCCTTCTGTAAATCACATACACCCAAAACTCTATCTCAGTCTCTGCTTCTAAAAAACTCAGCCTAACATTCCCTCTAACTACTACAATTTCTCTGCTATAATCTCCTTGAAATAGTCATCTAAATTTGCTGTCTCAGACTCTGACTTTTGTTCTCTCTTGAACCTACACCAACAAAATTTTCATGCCCACCACTCCAACAAAATAGCTCTTTGTCACAAATGATCTTCATGTTCCTAACCTTAAATGTCAGTATTCAGTATTTATCTTACTCATACAATGAGCTATATTTGACATAATTGATGATTTCCTCTTAGAACACTGTCTCCTCTTTGCTTCCAGGACACCACTTTCTCAGTTCTCTACCCTCACTGCCCCTTTACCTTTTTTACTACTTCATCCTCCTTTACTCTCTGATCTCTACATTTTCGAGTTTCCTCAGAAATTGATCCTTGAACCTCTTCCACTTCTTCATCTATAATCATTCTCTGGGTGGTATCATCCATAGTTGACACTCCAAACTTTATACCTGCAACCTTGACTTCTCTCCAAATCCCAAATTCATATACCCAACTGCCTTTTCAACATACGCATTTGGACGTCTAGAGGCATCTCAAATTTAAAGTGTCCAAAGCCAAACTTACAATTAATGACCCACACTCCAGCCTAAATATGCTTCCTTTTTTATAACTACACTTTCCCCATCTCAGTAAATGTCACTTATACCCTTCTAGGTGTTCATACCATAAGCCTTGGATTCATTCTTTGTTTCTCTCATTCTTTTACACTCTACACACAGAATCTGTCAAGAAATCCAATCAGCTCTGCCTTCAAAGTATATTACAAATTAACCCTTCTCCAATGTCTACTTCTATTACCTTAGTCCAATGCACCATTATTTCTGCCTTCACTATTAAAATAGTATCCCCTCCACCCTTGTACCTGACAGTCTATTGTCCACAGAGCATTCAGAGTGATCTTTTTAGAATATAAATCACATCGTTTCTATGCTCAGATCCCTCCAACAGCATAGTATAATGGCTAAGAGCATGGACTCTAAGCAGGTTTGAGTTAAATCTGAGCTCCCTTAAACTGTGCCCCATGCCTCAGGTCTCTCATCTGTAAAATGGAAAGAATAATACCTACTCCTAGGTTTGTTATAAGGGTTAAATGAGTTTATATTTACATAGCACTAATGATAGAGCCTGACATTATATGATTACTTGATAAACAGTGCCCTAACTTGCTCAGAGCAAAAGTATTAGTCCTCTCTTCTCTCACCCCTCATTCACTCCACTCCAGCAAACTCGACCTTGCTTTAGAAGGTAGAGCTGAACAAGGAACACACCAAGCTTGTCCCCACCTCTGCTATTGCCCCTAATATATGCATGGCTCATTCCTCCCTTTCCATTCAGAGTTCTTCTCAAAACCCACCTTATCAATGAGTTTTCATGGGACATAATAAAAGCAATGCTTGAGGGCGGAGTCAAGATAGCAGAGTGGGAGGATGTGGAGTTCCTGTCTCCCCACAACTAGGGCACCTACCAGATGCTCATGGGGGATCTTGATGCCCAAGAAGATGGGAGGAACCCCCAAGCAACCGGGTAGGACGTGGAGGGGAGTGGGGGGGAGGGGAAGTGGAGGCCAGATGGAACCGGTATCCCTGAAGGGTGGCTGGGAGAGGGGTGGGTTTCCCATGCCTGTGGGGACTCTCGGGGCTCGAAGAATCAGGAGGGAGCACGGCTAGCATTTCCCCAGCCCAATTGGACCCTGGGAAGCCTGATGGGCTCCCAGGCCAGATCCTCCACCCTCCGAAGCCTCCTGCAGCTGCATTGGTCCTAGGGGCATAGGAGGGAGCAGGGGAAGAAGAGGAATGACAGACAGCAGGGCCCTCTGGATCGGAGGATCAGGGGAAGCACGACAGGCATCTCTTCCACCCACTTTGGCCCTGGGAAGTCAGCTGGGCTCCAGGGCCGGGTCCTCCACTCTCCATGGCCACCTCAACCCATGTTGATCCTAGGGGCATGGGCAGGGGGAAGAAGAGGAGAGGTGGACAAGAAAGGGCCCTCCAGGATTGGAGGATCAAGGGGGAACACCCCTAGCATTTCCCTTGCCCACTTGGCCCCGGGGAGACTGCTGAGCTCCTGGACCTGGCTCTCTACCCTCCAGGGCCCGTGCCAGCAGCATGGGCCCTAGGGGTGTGGGAGGGAGGGAGGATCAGGGAAGAGGAGGAGAGGCAGACAATGGTGGTGGTCCCTCTGGGATCAGAGGATCAAGGGAGTCATGGAGGGTGTTTCCCTCGCATGCTCAGGCCTAGGGAGCCTGCTGGGGTCCTGGACCCGGTCCCTACCCTCCAAGGCCAGAGGCATTCCTAGGTCCCTCCGGGGGTGAGGAGCAAGTCCCATCCCCCACACCACCAGAGCCTTTTCTGGCCCTGTGGGTCCTAAGCATAGGCCCTGCCCCCACCTAAACCCAGTCCCTGCCTAAGCTCTGCCTCCCACAAACAAGGTATTTCCTGGCTTTTATTTCTTTTCTTATTTTCCTTTTTTTTTTTTTTTTTTTGCTGTTGTGGCTCTGTTTTACATTCCAGTTGTTGTTTCATCTATATTTTTATTTTTTCTAACATATCTGTTAGTTTTCTAATCTTATTTAATTTTTTACTCTTTGTTATTGTTCTGCTATCTTTTTTTTTTTTTTTGCCACCATGCATGGCTTGCGGGATCTAGATTCATGAGGTGGGGGTTGGACCTGAGCTCCTGTGGTGTGAGCTCTGAGTCTGGACCACTGGACTAACAGAGAACCTCAGAACCCAGGGAATATTCATCAGAGTGAGGTCTCCTTCAGGTCTTAATCTCAGCACCAAGACCCACCTCTACCCAATGGCCTACAAACTACAGGGGTGGAAGCCTCAGGCCAAACAACCAATAAGGCAGGAACACAATCCCACGCATCAAAAAAAAAGGAGACGACAAAAAAAAAAAATGTCACAGATGAAGGAGCAAGGTAAAAACCAATAAGGCCAAATAAATGAAGAGAAAATAGGCAACATACCTGAAAAAGAATTCAGAGTAATGATAGTAAAGATGATCCAGATTCTCAGAAATAGAATGGAGGCACGGATGGAGAAAATACAAGAAATGTTTTACAAAGATCTAGAAGAACTAAAGAACAAACAGAGATGAACAACACAATAACTGAAATGGAAAATACACAAGAATGAATCAATAACAGAATAACTGAGGCAGAAGAACGAATAAGTGAGCTGGAAAACAAAATGGTGGAAATAACTGCCAAGGAGTAGAATAAAGAAAAAAGAATGAAAAGAATTGAAGATGACATCAGAGACCTATTGGACAACACTAAATGCACCAACATTCAAATTATAGGGGTCCCAGAAGAAGAAGAGGAAAAGAAAGTGTTTGAGAAAGTATTCAAAGAGATTATAGTCGAAAATTTCCATAACACGGGAAAGGAAATAGCCATCCAAATCCTGGAAGTGCACAGAGTCCCATACAGGATAAACACTAGGAAAAACAAATTAACAAAAATTAAATTCAAAGAAAAGTATAAAAAGCAGCAAGGGAAAAGCAACAAATAACATTCAAGGAAATTCCCATAAGATTATCAGCTGATTTTTCAGCAGAAACTCTGCAGACCAGAAGAGAGTGGCAGGATATACTTAAAGTGATGAAAGAAAATCCAACAACCAAGATTGCTCTACCCAGCAAGGATCTCATTCAGATTTGATGGAGAAATCAAAAGCTTTACAGACAAGCAAAACTTAAGAGGTTTCAGCACCACCAAACCAGCTTTACAATAAATGCTAAAGGATGTTCTCTAGGCAGGAAACACAGAAGAAGAAGACCCACAAAAACAAACCCAAAACAATTAAGAAAATGGAAACAGGAACATACATGTCGATAATAATCTTGAAAGTAAATGGATTAAATGCTCCAACCAAAAGACACAGACTGCCTGAATGGATACAAAAACAAGACCCATACATATGCTGTCTACAAGAGACCCACTTCAGACCTAGAGACATATGCAGACTGAAAGTGAAGGGATGGAAAAATATATTCCATGCAAACAGAAATCAAAAGAAAACTGGAGTACCAATACTCATATCAGGTAAAATAGACTTTAAAATAAAGACTGTTACAAGAGCTAAGGAAGGGGGGGACCTTGAAGATGGCGGAAGAGTAAGACGCGGAGATCACCTTCCTCCCCACAGATACACCAGAAATACATCTACACGTGGAACAACTCCTACAGAACACCTACTGAAGGCTGGCAGAAGACCTCAGACCTCCCAAAAGGCAAGAAACTCCCCACGTACCTGGGTAGGGCAAAAGAAAAAAAGAAAAAACAGAGACAAAAGAATAGGGACGGCACCTGCACCAGTGGGAGGGAGCTGTGAAGGAGGAAAAGTTTCCACACACTAGGAAGCCCCTTCGCGGGCGGAGACTGTGGGAGGCGGAGGGGGGAGCTTCGAAGCCGCGGAGGAGTGCACAGCAACGGGTGCGGAGGGCAAAGCGGGGAGATCCCCGCTCAGAGGATCGGTGCCGACCGGCACTCACCAGCCCGAGAGGCTTGTCTGCTCACCCGCCGGGGCGGGCGGGGCTGCGAGCTGAGGCTCTGAGGCTCGGGTTTCGGTTTCGGACGCAGGGAGAGAACTGGGGTTGGCGGCTTGAACATAGCCTGAAGGGGTTAGTGCACCACAGCTAGCCGGGAGGGAGTCCCGGGAAAAGTCTGCACCTGCCGAAGAGGCAAGAGACTTTTTCTTCCCTCTTTGTTTCCTGGTGCGTGAGGAGAGGGGTTTAAGAACGCTGTTTAAAGAACTCCAGAGACGGGCGCGAGCCGCGGCTAAAAGCGCGAACCCCAGAGACGGGCACGAGCTGCGGCTGAAAGCGCGGACCCCACAGACGGGCGCGAGCCGCGGCTGAAAGCGCGGACCCCACAGACGGGCGCAAGCCTCAGCTAAAAGCGCGGACCCCCAGAGGCGGGCGGGAGACGTTAAAGCTGCTGCTGCCGCCACCAAGGGGCCTGTGTGCGAGCACAGGTCACTCTCCACACCCCTCTTCCGCGGAGCCTGTGCAGCCCGCCACTGCCAGGTTCCCGGGATCCAGGGATAACTTCCCCGGGAGAACGCACGGCGGGCCTCAGGCTGGTGCAAAGTCACGCCGGACTTTGCCGCCGCAGGCCCGCCCCGCACTCCGTGCCCCTCCCTCCCCACCAGCCTGAGTGTGCCAGAGCCCCCGAATCAGCGGCTCCTTTAACCCCGTCCTGTCTGAGCAAAAAACAGACGCCCTCCAGCGACCTACATGCAGAGGCAGGGCCAAATCCAAAGCTGAGCCCCTGTGAGCTGTGAGAACAAAGAAGAGAAAGGGAAATCTCTCCCAGCAGCCTCAGAAGCAGTGGATTAAAGCTCCACAATCAACTTGATATACCCTGCATCTGTGGAATACCTGAATAGACAACCAATCATCCCAAATTAAGGAAGTGGACTTTAGGAGCAAGATCTATGATTTTTTTCCCTATTCCTCTTTCTGTGAGTGGGTATGTGTATGCTTCTGTGTGAGATCTTGTCTGTATAGTCTTGCTTCCACCATTTGTCCTAGGGTTCTATCCGTCCATGGTTTTTTCTTAAAATTTTTTTCTTAATAATCAATTTTAATTAAATAACGTTATTATACTTTACCTTCGTTCTTTCTTTCTTTCTTTCTTTCCTTCCTTCCTTCCCTCCTTTAGACAACGAATCATCCCAAATTGAGGAGGTGGTCTCTGACAGCAAGATTTATGATTTTTCCCCCTTTACCTCTTTTAGTGAGGGTGTATGTGTATGCTTCTGTGTAAGATTTTGTCTGTATAGCTTTGCTTCCAACATTTGTCCTAAGGTTCTATCTGTCCCTTTTTTATTTTTCCAAATAAGAATTTTTTAATTCAATAACTTTATTATACTTTATTTTATTTTTCCTGTATCTTCTTTCTTTCTGTCTTTTTCTTCTTTCCCTCCTTCCTTCCTTCCTCCCTCCCTCCCTCCCTCCTTTCTTTCCTTCTTGCCTTCTTTCCTTCTTTGCTTCTTTCTTTCTTTCTTTCTTCCTTCCTCCCTTCCTTCCCTCCTTTCCTTCTTTCTTTCCTCATACTTCTACTAATTCCCTCTACTTTTTCTCCCTTTTATTCTGAGCCGTGTGGATGAAAGGCTCTTGGTGCTCCAGCCAGAAGTCAGGGCTCTGCCTCTGAGGTAGGAGAGCCAACTTCAGGACACTGGTCCACAAGAGACCTCCTAGCTCCACATAATATCAAACGGCAAAAATCTCCCAGAGACCTCCATCTTAACACCAGCACCCAGCTTCACTCAACGACCAGCAAGCCACAGTGCTGGACAACCTATGCCAAACAACTAGCAAAACAGGAACACAACCCCACCCATTAGCAGAGAGGCTGCCTAAAATCATAATAAGGCCACAGACACCCCAAAACACACCACCAGACGTGAACCTGCCCACTAGAGAGACAAGATCCAGCCTCATCCACCACAACACAGGCACTAGTCCCCTCCACCAGGAAGCCTACACAACCCACTGAACCAACCTTAGCCACTGGAGACAGACATCAAAAACAGCGGGAACTACGAACGTGCAGTCTGCAAAAAGGAGACCCCAAACACAGTAAGATAAGCAAAATGAGAAGACAGAAAAACACACAGCAGATAAAGGAGCAAGATAAAAATGCACCAGACCTAACAAATGAAGAGGAAATAGGCAGTCTACCTGAAAAAGAATTCAGAATAATGATAGTAAGGATGATCTGAAATCTTGGAAATAGAATGAACAAAATGCAAGAAACAGTTAACAAGGACCTAGAAGAAATAAAGATGAAACAAGCAACGATGAACAACACAATAAATGAAATTAAAAGTACTCTAGATGGGATCAATAGCAGAATAACTGAGGCAGAAGAACAGATAAGTGACCTGGAAGATAAAATAGTGGAAATAACTACTGCAGAGCAGAATAAAGAAAAAAGAATGAAAAGAACTGAGGACAGTCTCAGAGACCTCTGGGACAACATTAAACGCACCAACATTCGAAATATAGGGGTTCCAGAAGAAGAAGAGAAAAAGAAAGGGACTGAGAAAATATTTGAAGAGATTATAGTTGAAAACTTCCCTAATATGGGAAAGGAAATAGTTAATCAAGTCCAGGAAGCACAGAGAGTCCCATACAGGATAACTCCAAGGAGAAATACGCCAAGACACATATTAATCAAACTGTCAAAAATTAAATACAAAGAAAGCATATTAAAAGCAGCAAGGGAAAAACAACAAATAACACATAAGGGAATCCCCATAAGGTTAACAGCTGATCTCTCAGCAGAAACCCTACAAGCCAGAAGGGAGTGGCAGGACATACTGAAAGTGATGAAGGAGAAAAACCTGCAGCCAAGACTACTCTACCCAGCAAGGATCTCATTCAGATTTGATGGAGAAATTAAAACCTTTACAGACAAGCAAAAGCTGAGAGAGTTCAGCACCACCAAACCAGCTTTACAACAAATGCTAAAGGATCTTCTCTAGGCAAGAAACACAAGAGAAGGAAAAGACCTATAACAACGAACCCAAAACAATTTAGAAAATGGGAATAGGAACATACATATCGATAATTACCTTAAATGTAAATGGACTAAATGCTCCCACCAAAAGACACAGATTAGCTGAATGGATACAAAAACAAGACCCTTATATATGCTGTCTACAAGAGACCCACTTCAGACCTAGAGACACATACAGACTGAAAGTAAGGGGATGTGAAAAGATATTCCATGCAAATGGAAACCAAAAGAAAGCTGGAGTAGCAATTCTCATATCAGACAAAATAGACTTTAAAAAAAGGACTATTAAAAGAGACAAAGAGGGACACTACATAATGATCAAGGGATCGATCCAAGAAGAAGACATAACAATTGTAAATATTTATGCACCCAACATAGGAGCACCTCAATACATAAGGCAAATACTAACAGCCATAAAAGGGGAAATCGACAGTAACACATTCATAGTAGGGGACTTAAACACTCCACGTTCACCCATGGACAGATCATCCAAAATGAAAATAAATAAGGAAACACAAGCTTTAAATGATACATTAAACAAGATGGACTTAATTGATATTTATAGGACACTCCATCCAAAAACAACAGAATACACATTTTTCTCAAGTGCTCATGGAACATTCTCCAGGATATATCATATCTTAGGTCACAAATGAAGCCTTGGTAAGTTTAAGAAAATTGAAATTGTATCAAGTATCTTTTCTGACCACAACGCCATGAGACTAGATATCAATTACAGGAAAAGATCTGTAAAAAATACAAACACATGGAGGCTAAACAATACACTACTTAATAATGAAGTGATCACTGAAGAAATCAAAGAGGAAATCAAAAAATACCTAGAAACAAATGACAATGGAGACACAACGACCCAAAACCTGTGGGATGCAGCAAAAGCAGTTCTAAGGGGGAAGTTTATAGCAATACAAGCCCACCTTAAGAAGCAGGAAACATCTCGAATAAACAACCTAACCTTGCACCTCAAGCAATTAGAGAAAGAAGAACAAAAAAACCCCAAAGATAGCAGAAGGAAAGAAATCATAAAAATCAGATCAGAAATAAATGAAAAAGAAATGAAGGAAACAATAGCAAAGATCAATAAAACTAAAAGCTGGTTCTTTGAGAAGATAAACAAAATAGATAAA
>NW_020838028.1:4882712-4889234 GCF_003676395.1 Aethalodelphis obliquidens | reverse complement strand
TATAGGAGCACCTCAATACATAAGGCAAAGGCTAACAACCATGAAAGGGGAAATTGACAGTAACATAATAATAGTAGGGGACTCTAACACCCCGCTTACACCAATGAACAGATCATCCAAACAGAAAATAAATAAGGAAACACAAGCTTTAAATGACACAAGAGACCAGATAGATTTAATTGATGTTTATAGGACATTCCACCCGAAAGTGGCAGATTACACTTTCATCTCAAGTACACATGGAACATTCCCCAGGATTGATCACATCTTGGGTCACAAATTAAGCCTTGGAAAATTTAGGAAAGGTGAAATTGTATGAAGCATATTTTCTGACCACAATGCTATGAGATTAAAAATCAATTACAGGAAAAAAACTGTAAAAAACAGAAATATATGGAAGCTAAACAGTGAAGTGCTAAATAACCAAAAGATCACTGAGAAAATCAAAGAGGAAATAAAAAAATACATAGAAACAAATAACAACAAAAAACAACTACCCAAGACATATGGGATGCAGCAAAAGCAGTTCTTAGAGGGAAGTTTATAGCAATTCAATCTCACCTCAAGATACAAGAAAAATCTCAAATAAACAATCTAACCTTACACCTAAAGCAACTAGAGAAAGAAGAACAAAGAAAACCCAAAGTCAGCAGAGGTAAAGAAATCATAACAATCACAGCAGAAATAAGTGAAATAGAAATGAAGAAAACAATAGCAAAGATCAATAAAACTAAAACTTGTTTCTTTGAGAAGATAAACAAAATTGATAAAACTTTAGCCAGACTCATCAAGAAAAAAAAGGGAGAGGACACAAATCAATAAAATTAGAAATGAAAAAGGAGAAGTCACAACTGACACTGCAGAAATACAAAGGATTGTAAGAGACTACTACAAACAAGTATACTCCAATAAAATGGACAACCACGAAGAAATGACAAATTCTTGGAAAGGTACAATTTTCCCAGACTGAACCAGGAAGAATTAGAAAATATAAACAGACCTATCACAAGTAATGAAATTGAAACTGTAATTAAAAAGCTTCTAACAAACAAAAGTCCAGAACCAGATGGCTTCACAGGCGAATTCTATCAACCATTTGGAGAAGAAATAACACCTATACTTCTCAAAGTCTTCCAAAAATTTGCAGAGGGAGGAACACTCCCAAATTCTTTCTACAAGGCCATCATCACCCTGATACCAAAACCAGACAAAGATGTCACAAAAAAAGAAAATTACAGACCAATATCACTGATGAACACAGACGCAAAAATCCTCAACAAAATAGTAGCAAACAGAAGCCAACAACACAATAAAGGATTATACACCACGATCAAGTGGAATCTACCCTTGGAATGCAAGGATTCTTCAATATATGCAAGTCAATCAATGTGATACACCATATTAACAAATTAAGGAATAAAACCTGTATGATCATCTCAGATGCAGTAAAAGCTTTTGACAAAATTCAATACCTATTTATGACCAAAAAAAAAAAAAACTCTCCAGAAAATGGGCATAGAGGGAACTTACCTCAACATAATAAAGGCCATATAGGACAAACCCACAGCAAACATCATTCTCAGTGGTGAAAAACTGAAAGCATTTTCACTAAGATCAGGAACAAGACAAGGATGTCCACTCTCACCATTCTTATTCAACACAGTTTTGGAATACCTAGCCATGGCAATCAAAGAAGAAAAAGAAATAAAAAGAATACATATTGGAAAAGAAGAAGTAAAACTATCACTGTTTGCAGATGACATGATACTATACATAGAAAATCCTAAAGATGTCACCAGAAAACTACTAGAACTAATCAAAGAATTTGGTTAGGTTGCAGGATACAAAATTAATGCACAGAAATCCCTTGCATTCCTATACACTAACAATGAAAAATCAGAAAGAGAAATTAAGGAAACACTCTCATTTACCACTGCAACAAAAAGAATAAAATATCTAGGAATAAACCTACCTAAGGAGACAAAAGACCTGAATGCAGAAAACTGTAAGACACTGATGAAAGAAATTAAAGATGATCCAAACAGATGGAGAGATACACCATGTCCTTGGATTGGAAGAATCAACATTGTGAAAATGACTATACTACCCAAAGCAATCTACAGATTCAATGCAATCCCTATCAAACTACCACTGGCATTTTTCACAAACTAGAAAATAAAATTTCACAATTTGTATGGAAAGACAAAAGACCCCAAATAGCCAAAGCAATCTTGAGAAAGAAAAACGGAGCTGGAGGAATCAGCCTCCCTGACTTCAGACTATACTACAAAGCTACAGTAATAAAGACAGTATGGTACTGACAAAAAAACAGAAATATAGATCAATGGTACAGGATAAAACCCAGAGATAAACCCACACACCCATGGCACCTAATTTGTGACAAAGGAGGCAAGAACATACAATGGAGCAAAGACAGCCTCTTCAATAAGTGGTGCTGGGAAAACTGGACAGGTACATGTAAAAGAATGAAATTAGAATACTACCTAACACTATACACAAAAATAAACTCAAAATGGCTTAAAGACCTAAATATAAGGCCAGACACTATAAAATTCTTAGAGGAAAACATAGGAAAAACACTCTTTGACATAAACCACAGCAAGATCTTTTTTGACCCACCTCCTAGAGTAATGAAAATAAAAACAAAAATAAACAAATGGGACCTAATTAAAATTAAAAACTTTTGCACAGCAAAGGAAACGATAAACAAGATGAAAAGACAGCCCTCAGAATGGGAGAAAACATTTGCAAAGGAAGCAACTGACAAAGAATTAATCTCCAAAATATGCAAACAACACATGGAGCTCAATATCAAGAAGACAAATGACCCGATTATAAAATGGGCAGAAGATCTAAATAGACATCTCTCCAAAGAAGACATACAGATGGCCAAGAGGCACATGAAAAGCTGCTCAACATCACTAATCATGAGAGAAATGCAAATCAAAACTACAATGAAGTATCACCTCACACCGGACAGAATGGTCATCATCAAAAAATCTACAAACAATACATGCTGGAGAGGGTGTGGAGAAAAAGGGACCCTCTTGCACTGTTGGTGAGAATGTAAATTGATACACCCACTGTGAAGAACAGTATGAAACTTCCTTAAAAAACTAAAAATTGGACTACCATATGACCCAGCAATCCCACTACTGGGCATATACCCTGAGAAAACCATAATTCAAAAGGACACATGTACCACAATGTTCATTGCAGCACTATTTACAATAGCCAGGACATGGAAACAACCTAAATGTCCAACGACAGATGAATGATAAAGAAGACATTACTCAGCCATAAAAGGGAACAAAACTGGGTCATTTGTAGAGACGTGGTTGACCCTAGAGTCTGTCATACAGAGTGAAGTAAGCAGAAAGAGAAAAACAAATATCATATATTAACACATATATGTGGAATCTGCAAAAATGGTACAGATTAACCTATTTGCAGGGCAGGAATAGAGACTAGATGTAGGGAGTGGACATGTGGACACAGCAGGGGAAGGGGAGGGTGGGACGAATTGGGAGATTAGGATTGACATATATACACTACCAGGTGTAAAATAGATAGCTAGCGGGAACCTGCTATAAAGCATAGGAAGCTCAGCTCGGTGCTCTGTGACGACCTAGAAGGGTGGGATGGGGGATAGGGGGTGGGAGGGAGGTCCAAGAGGGAGGAGATATAGGTATACATATAGCTGTTTCACTCATTGTACAGCAGAAACTAACACAACTTTCTAAAGCAATTATACTCTAATAAAATAAATAAATAAATACTCCACACCATCCAAAAAAAAAATGGGTGAACTGGATGGTTTGTGAATTATTTCAATAAAGCTGTCTAAAAAAAACAATGCTAGTCTACTTTGCCCTGCTTATTTTTCTCCATATTGTTCATTATTTTCTAAAATATTATGAATTTGCTTGTCTTTTTTTAATTGCCTCCCTTGCCCCACTGTAGCATGAGCTCTTTAATGAGAGAGATCATTTTGTCTGTTTTGTTCACAGCTATATCCTGAGTTCCTAGAAGTGTGCCTGGTACATAACAGCATTCAATAAAGTTTTAATGAATGAATTAATAGAAGGACAATAAAGAAGCTCTTGAAATATGTCAATGGGGAATGAATGAGATATGAATGAGGAAAGTGACAGTGGCAATTGAAGGGATGAAGTGGCAAAAATCAAAGAGACACAGTAGGGCTTCCCTGGCGACACAGTGGTTAAGAATCTGCCTGCCAATGCAGGGGACATAGGTTTGAGCCCTGGTCCAGGAAGATCCCACAGGCAGCAGAGCAACAAAACCCATGTGCCATGACTACTGAGCCTGTGTTCCAGAGCCCATGAGCCCACGTGCCGCAACTACTAAAGCCCGTGTGCCTAGAGCCCGTGCTCTGCAACAAAAGAAGCCACCCCAATGAGAAGCCCACACACCACACAGAAGAGTAGCCCCTGTTCGCCGCAACTAGAGAAAAGCCCGCACACAGCAACAAAGACCTAATGCAGTCAACAATAAAATTAATTAATTAAAAAATCAAAGAGACACAGTAAACAAGATGGGATCTGAGAGAGAAGAAATTTGGGGAATTATTTTGAGATGCTGGCCAAATTAAAAGATAGAATAGGATGGTGGTGCTCAAAAGCAGAATAGAAAACACAAACAGAGGAATCAGTCTGAGGGAAACTATAAGAAACCTGAGTTATCAGAAGTTAGACAAATGTCTACATGGCCAGCAGGCAGTTGTAAATTCGACTTTATTAACAAGAGAGATCAGAACTGTAACTGTGGTTTTGAACGTCACCAGGATAGACTGTCATTCAAAGACAAATACTGGAATGAGCTTGCCCAAGGGAAGAGAATATGATCAAGAAAAAAGGAAGAAGACAAATCTTGGGGGACATCTGTATATTATAAGTGTGCAGATGAAAGAGAAACTAGTGAAGGAGACTGGTGAAAAGGAAATATGAACAAGAATGTCTCCAGAAGTGATGAAATATATGTAAAACAGTATCTGCTGAAATGATATGAGTTGTGTCAACTAGAAACCTTTTCAGCCCTATCAAAAATCACTACAATAGAAGTGGCAGAATATAGGATTTTCATACCTTCTGAAAAGATTGAGCTAATGGGGCACTTTTGCCAGTCAGTCTAGAAACGAGGAGATCTCCCAAGCTCCTCCCCATCTTCCAGATCAGTTCAGCCTCTAATACGTTTTTTAAGACCCATGGGACTTCTGTTCATTCAGTACAGTCCATTATACTTTCATTATCTCATTACCATTTACCTTCGCTTTCAAGACTCGCTTCTCTAATAATGTTCTTACTGGTTTTACAAGGTCTCATTTCATTAACCCATCTTTGTTCCAGAAATGTAATTATTTTGTGGTCACTACTTTCTCATAGTCTTAGATGAAACCTTTTGTTCTCTGTGTGTTATTAGCAGCGTCTTCAGGATTGAATACCTCTTTCTGCCTCCTCCACATTTTGGCATAAGAAATTATCCTCTCATCCTAAGAAGATCTCCAATAAGTAATTCATGATGTCTAACTACTCACGTACTTCGTACCTAACAAGTTATCTTAAACAGTGATGGAAATGGTAATTATTTACTCTGGGAGCCCTGTCAATGTTACTGTTAAATCATTGCCACGCTGTTAAATTGGACTAGGAGGTTCCTCCCTATTCCACTATTGATCTTATGGGTGAATTACCCCCCAAAACCTTTCCAATGTGCTATTGGCTAATTCATTGCAGTGCAATATATATTAAGTGGAATGTGAATAACATACATCTTATTTGTAATATGTTTTAGATGCACAAATTTGAAATTCATAGCAATGTTCTAAAGCAATGTAATATAGATGAAAAAATACAATTTCTAATGTACTATTCGGTGTTCATAAATATACCCACTTGGAAATTACAACAAGTAATGTACAAAGTAAGGAAATCAATAGACTCTGGGCACTAATACTATTTCTCAGGGCAAGGATCTAACTTGTGTGACAGTAAACCAACCTCTGTGCTGACAAGGAAATTTGGACTATGATGAAAAAATGACTACACCATTTACAATTACTATGTTTTAATCCCATGGTTGTCAAGTGTACATGTGGGGGCAGGTCGTCATAGCTGCTCATCCACATATTGTCACACTGTAGTGGGGGTTTTTAGGGTGGTGGCAGTATAGTCATGGAAGTAGTGAAGGGTTAGGGAGCTGAAGAGAATGGAGTCATGTTCCTGCTAATGCTGTACTCTAGATAATAGAACATGAAGTCCATTTCACAATTTGAAATCAACTTTTAAAAATTCCTTATACATATGTTTGAGAAAGAAAGAAATGAAAGAAAGAAAGAAATGAAAGCAAGAAAGCAAGGAAGGAAGGAAGGAAGGAAGGGAAGGAAAGAAAGAAAGAAAGAAAGAGAGAGAGAGAGAGAAAGAAAGAAAGAAAGAAGGAAAGAAAGAAAGAAAGAAAGAAAGAAAGAAAGAAAGAAAGAAAGAA